>NW_013665750.1:973907-977413 GCF_000517525.1 Limulus polyphemus
TCGTGTGTCGTCGCGTACTCTAAGTAAGAAAGTAATAATTAAATTAAACACATAGAAGATAGTTGTATATATATATATATATATATATATATATACACAACAATTTTAGCTCAGAATAATATTACTAATTTTTGTGTTACACGTAGACATTTTGAATTAAAAAATAACTGAAAATACTAAAATGCAAATTATGAGGATAAAAGTAGAAAGGAAGAGGAGAAAAAATTCAAACGAAAACAATACAATACAATATTTATCCTATCAGTTTAAATAATAATAACGTTAAAGCCATGGATAACAAAGCTCAAAGCTCACTTTGAAACCAAGATGGATTATTTTGAAACATAGATCGTGAGCAGGACTCGAATTAAACATTTTTATATGGGGGAGGGGATCCAAATTTCGTATGTTTTATTTCGAATTTTATATTCAGAACATCTGTTAAAAAACTCGACTCCTCCCCAAATTGCAAAACAATGCAACAGCTCACCAGGGGGTTGCGCGCTTTAGGCAGGGGGTTCGACCTAAGAAAGCTCCTCCCCAGTAATTCGAGACTTAATTGTGAGTACATTAACTATTCATTAGAATACTCAGAAATTAATTAATTTAATTTATAGAAGGCCTATATTATTTCCCTTCGACTTAAATTAACTAATAGAATATATTATTTTGTATGTGGAACAAAACGACATTTCATAACAGTTAGTCGCAGTTTATTTGTGTTCTTTGGATGAAATTATCAACACACATATATATATATATATATATATTTCTTGTTCTTAACAATAGCATGCTGCCACTAATCTTTAAACAATAATAAGATACACATTATGTTTAATAATACATGTTCAATTCTATGTGGAACATATGTAAAATCCTAAGTGGATTTTTTGTGTTGTGCGAATAAGAACAGATGGAAAAATACAATTAGCTTTTCTACTGTACCAAACGTATTTTAAAAAAATGGTCTATAGATTTTGTAACGTTCTCAGTCCTGTGTATTGATACATGACTGTCACATTAACTTTGGTATTTTGCAAACACTCAGAGAGTGTTTTCTTTGAAAACTACGCTATAGTAAATAGGTTTGGTAGTATCATTATCGATATTCTGCTCTTCGTAAGCTTGTGTTAAATTAAAAACCTATCACTTCTGACACACAAGTTGTCAAAAGAGGATATATGTTATGGAACACATTACTCGTTGGATAAATTATTTACGAATTTGATTAATGACCTCGACAGTTCAAAAATATTCTTTTGGTTCTTGGTTATTTTTATTATGTGTTCAAAGAAAAAAGAACAGGCTCGAATTCATCTGTTTATTCTTAAGAACAAGAAAACAAACTCAATCTAAGATGGTTTAGAAGAGATATGTATCAAAAGAGGTTCTAAATTTGTTTTAATGATAGGCAAGATAAGATGAATTTAGCAGGGGGAAATAAATTCAATAGTATTTCAAATTGATCTAGTATATAAAATATAACAATAAAACAACAGAAAACTCTCAAATAGGATTTATGGTTGTAGTAAGACTGGTCTTAAATTACGAATGTATGATGAAAGGCATTGAAAAACTTCAAGGTTTATGAACGTTACTACAAGATAAGTGATTTACAGATGACAGTTTATGGATAGTATCATTGATTTGCATAGAAGTTATAAAACATACTCTTTATCATGACAAGGTATCAATTATTCGCCCTTTTTAACCATCATGTTCTTATAATAACATAACGAGGACTTAGTCCTAACAAGGTTTATGAGAGAAAAAAGTAAGAGATATATTCGTTAAAATTATTATTTCTTAACAGTTTGATGAATATTTGCAGAAATGTAGTTATCAGCCTTTAAAATGATTTATATTTGCTTATAGAGAAATTCACATTACTGTAATTGTAAAATTTTATCTAATTTAAGACCAAGTTTGCATAACTTATACCCGAAGGCTAATGGATCCTGTTTCCCGAGTTCATTATTATTTAACTAGTATATAATGAATTATTTAAGTTATAAAGTATTTAAATTATAAGATAAATGGAGTATACATTGTAAAGAGGTCTGATTGCATTCCTAAATTTTATTATAAAAATTAATGACGATTCCTTATAAAAATCATTATATTTCTTATATCACTTTTATCTTCTATATTATTTTATATTTTCCGTAGAATAAAGATCTCACATTGCTACAAATGTTGAAATACCAAATATAGCCTCCTTTCATTCCGTTAGGGTATAAAGCTTTTTAATAAGGAGATTATTGTTATAGGTGATTTCGTGACAAAGCATGTGGATAGGATAGTTTGTGGGGTAAATAAAGAGAAAAAAAATTATATTATGATGCCCAGGCGCTCAGGAGAATATAACTGACAGAGTATGAGATATAATAAAGGAGATAGCAATTATGCAGTTTTTTGTTGTGCACGTAGGAGCTAATGATGTACAGAAAGGTAAGTCAGAAGAATCAATTCATAAATAGAAGGGATTGATAAAGGCATTTAAAGGAAAAGGCCACAACTTAGTCTTGTCATGAATACTGCCCAGAATTAATTATAGGCTGAAACTATAAGTAGGTCACTAGTGATAAATGTTATACTTAGGTTAATATGTAAGGATGAGTAGATAGGCTGGTTGGACTTGTGGAATCAGTTCAATAGAAGAAGGGAGCTTTTTGGAATGGACGGTTTACATTTAAGTAGGATAGAAGATGGCTTTTATACAAGGGCTATTATCTCAACTGTAAGGGAAGTTTTGAACTAAGAATAGATAGTGGTGAGGGCCAGGATAAGCTAAACGAAAAAAGATTAAGATGTAGTGAAATGTTTAGCACAGGAAATGAGTACAGAAGTAGTTATAACGATAGGCTTAATTGTTACCATTGTAATACCAGAAGTATATGAAATAAAATAGATGACCTTAGATCACTGGAAGGAATGGAGGATTTTGATATAATGGAAATAATTGAAACATGGTTAAACGTAGATGATTTTGATGACAGAAATTTGTTTGAAATATAGAGTTACAGGTTATTTAATAGGGATAGAGTACTAAAGAAAGGGAGAAAAGTGGTTTGATATGTAACCTGTGAGTTACATCCTGTTGAAGATGAGGATATTAAAGATAATAGCAAGGAGATTGAATCAATTGGGGTTTCTGTTAGCAGATACAAAGATAAAAAACATTTAGTAGGAATTTGTTACAGACTACAGTATCATCTACTGATGAAATTAATGAGAAACTTCACAATGAGATTAAAATTTCAGGTGTTAATGAAGTCATAATTACGGGTGATTTTAATTTTTGGCATTTACATCGGGAAATTGTAGAGTCAAACCGTGAGGGAGAAAGGTTTGGAAACTGTTCAAGATGGCTTTCTTTACCAATTAGTCAAGGAACCTGCTAGCAACAATGCTATTTGAGATTTATTGTTAACTTCAAATAGAGAAATGATCGAGAGGGTAGAAATTGGGAACATCTGGGTGCAAGTGATCATTGCTCTATCAGG
>NW_013665750.1:978413-1015216 GCF_000517525.1 Limulus polyphemus
AGATAAGGAATAATGATATTTTGGTTACAAGTTTCAAAAAAACAAATTTTGAAGGTATGCAACAAGAATTATCTGTTGCGAATTGGGTAGTTGAGTTATTTGGAGACACTGATCAGATGTGGAAAATTTTTAAAGATAAATTTTAAGTATTCAAGTTAAACATATTCCTTATAGAAAGAAAAGAGTAGCTGCAAGTAAAAACCCAGGTTGGCTCACAAAGAGTGTAAGAGATAAAATTAAAGAAAAGCAACATCTATTTAAAGTGAATGGTATAACAGGAGATTTAGAAGATTATAGAAGATCGAGAAAGTTGGTGAAACAGGAAATTAGGACATAAAAAAGGCTGTATGAGAAAACTTTGGTTGAAAATTTAAAAATTAACACTAAGGATTTCTTTAAGTACATTAAAGTAAACAAAATGTTAGGATGGGGGTAGGACCCTTGAGGGAGGATATAGTAAGGCTACCATATGATTATTATGAGATGGCTGGGTTATTAAATTTTGCTTTTTCTTCGGTTTTTACTAACGAAGATTTAAGCAGTATTTCCCATCTTGAACAGTTGACAGATCGAACAATAATTCTGAGTTGGTTAAGAAAAAATTGGGAAGATTAAAAAACGATAAGGCTCCTGGGCTAGTTAATATTTCCCCAAGGGTTTTGAAGGAGGTTGAAGATTGGATATGTGAACCACTAACTACTATTTTTTCAGTCCTTGAATAGTGGGCAGGTACCAAAGGATTTGAAGTAAGCTAACGTAACTCACTTTTAAAGGGAGGTGATAAAAATTGTCCCAGTAATTCTAGCCCCATTAATCTTACATCAGTTGTGGGAAAAGTTTTGGAAAGTCTGTTAAAAGATGCTTTGCAAAGTCATTTAACAAAGTTTAGAATTTTATTGGATAGTCAACATGGTTTCACTAAGGGAAAATCTTGCCTTACAAATCTTTTAACATTATTTGAAAAGGTTACTGTTTATGTAGATGAAGGTAAGAGTGTAGATTTCGAGAATCTGGATTTTCAGAAAGCATTTGACAAGGTGTCACGTAAAAGGCTTGTAAAAAATTAGCTCTTTGGGTTTGTTTGTTTTAGTTTCGCGCAAAGTTACACGAAGGCTATCTGCGCTAACTGTCCCTAATTTAGCAGTGTAAGACTAGAGGGAAGGCAACTAGTCATCACCCACCGCCAACCCTTGGGTTACTCTTTTACCAACGAATAGTGGGATTGACCGTAATATTATGACGCCCTCACGGTTGAAAGGGCGAGCAATGTTTGGTGGGATGGGGATTCAAACTCGCGACCCTCAGATTGCGAGGCGAGCGCCATAATCACCTGGCCATGCCGGGCCAGCTCTATAGGTGTTGGGAATAAGTTATTAAATTGGATGGAAGAAAGCAGAGAATGGATGTAAGTGGAGTTCAATCAAAGTTGATTAATGTTATAAGTAGAGTACCTCAGGGCTCAGTCTTAGTATCTTTGCTCTTTTTGAATTATCAGTGACATAGACAAAGGAATGGACAATACATTTCTCATATTTAAAGATGATATTAAGACCTTGGGTGTTGCTAGCTATGAAGAGGATGCTGCTGCTTTATAAATGATCTAGATCATTTAGTGAGTTGGGCAAATAAATGACAAATTGGTTTAAATTACAATAAATGCAAGATAATACATGTGGGTTTTCATAATTTGAATTATAAATACAATTTAGATGGGAACAACCTTAACATTGTCATGAAAGAAAAGGATCTTGGTGTAATGGTTGATCAGTCTCTAAAGCTATCCAAGCAGTATGGTGTTGCTAGTAGTAGGGAAAATAGGATTTTAAGGTTGCATCCACAAAAATATTGAATACAAGTCTAAAGAGATTATAATTTCATTGTATAGGTCACTGGTTCGGCCACATTTGGAGTATTGTGTTCAAGCTTAGACTCCTTACCTTAGGAAGGACTAAAATCGTTGGAAAAGATTCAGAGGAGGGTTACTAGAATGGTGCTTGTGTGTAAAGGATTCCATACAAGGAGAGGTTGAGATCTCTCAAATTGTTTTCTCTTGAGGAAAAAGAAGAGTTAGAAGGGATCTGATTGAGGTGTTTACGATTGTAAAGGGAATTGTTAGTGTTGACGCATTGTCTTTTTTCTTAGTTAACAGCAAGGGCTGGAGAATACAAATATAAGTTTTGGCAGAGTAAGAGTCATCTTTCGTTAAGACAGTTTTATTTTTCTAACAGGATGGTTAGCCTTTGGAATGGGTTGCCTTCAGATGTTGTGGAAGTAATAAGTTTATGTGTGTTTAAGAGAAAGCTTGATAACTATATGAATAATAAGGGCTGGCTTTAAGAGTTTGGAAAATTTATTTATTTAATAGTTTTAGTTCAGTTTAGAGGATGGGACAACCAATACGGACCAATAGGTCCCTTGTTGTTCCAAAAAAGTATGTTTTTATGTTAAATTCTACCTAATAATTTCCATTAATAAGAGTAAACATCCAAATAAGTTATAATTTAATAAAGCGTATACACTTCCAAGAACTTAAGCTTCAACTGTAATAAATTTATACGCAGATAATGTGTATGTAACCCTTTCATTTAGAAACTAAAATTGTGCTTATACAGGTATATATTTCTAAAGTTTAGTATAGAATTTTGTATTAAATACCAAATTATATATAAACAATATGTGCTCCACCTTGAGCTGTATTACGTTTACTTTTAGGTGTGCACACGTAATCAAAAGAATCACGCCAAGTGTACCTGTTGCTATATGTTACTGGCATGTTTGATAAATCACAAGTCTTTAATGACTGTCTGACATTTTGGCAAGATGCTGTGAACATAGATGTGTTAGAAACTCTAGTTAAGTATTCTGTAAACGGAACCTAAGAAATTACATGGGGTATTTCTGGAGATTCGTGATATAGTTTGGAATGAACTTTTTCTGAACCGGTGGGGTGTCATTGACTGTGCTAATTGTTTTCCTTCTCGAACTAGAAAGACTTAGCCAAATTGCATGAATTTTAGCAAATAGTTACTAAATAGTATCAAGTTTTGACTTAAAATAATCATATAAATTTATTTACTTTTTCTATTAATTTTTATTTTGTGAAAGTGCGAAAATGTTGTTGAGAGATCCTAGTTTTTAAAAAAAAAATTCAATATTTCAGTATTTCAATTACCATAATCGTAGATCAGAAAGTAACGTCCCATATATACAACCAGTTTCAGCTTTACTGATAATCATTAATAAATGAACGAGAGGTTGCGCTAATAATATCATAAAAATAGAAGGAATGTTCGTCCTAGTACTGATTGTACAGTTACTGCAGTTACAGAGAATCAATCATACTGTAAATAAATCTCAGTTTATCTGACACAGACATTACTGTGCCATTAGATGTATAAATGTTTTGTCTATTGACTTATTAAATAAAGACGATTGTTTTTAGTTGTGCTTGTGTCAAACACTCTACATCTACATTTTTTGAGCTTCCTGCTATTTTGGTCTTGAATGTTACACGATGGTTTAAGCACACTTTAAAATACCGTATGTTGAGTTATAAAGTCAGGATTTGAAGAATTTGTTTGTTGTTACCAAGCGTATGCTTTTAGTTAAATTTACGTTGAGTTTAATTAAGTCTCTGTTCTTTGCTTGCACTACCTAAATGTCAAGTGTCTGTATCTAGATGATATAGAAAGGATATTTCTAAGAATAAAAGGATTTTTGGCTTAGATAAAAAATACTCCAACGGAGATGAAGCTAAAATCCAAGAATGTGGTAAACTCTTTTCTCACATAAATGCAGGCCTTTCACTGTTTATATAAATGACTATGCCCAGAATTTTGTTCCAACCTCATAATGAAGAAGTTGAACAACGTCCATGGTTTTCTCATGCTTGAAATACTTCTGGAGGACAAACTTCACCAGGAAGTACTGCTATAGTGTCAGGTGGTGGGCCAATCATCTCAAGCTAGAAAGGTGGACTGCTAGTGATCATAATCTGCCCATAATCAGAGATTGTACAGAGCCATGAGATGAAGTATAAATAACAAGAATAAGTTGTCCTGCTGATTTGAATGTGGCATTTCACTGCTTCCACATAACGAAAATAACCAGTATCTATAATATAATTAGAAATCCAGTCAGCTAGTGACTTATAAACCAAATAAAGATTATTCCTTTTTATTCCCACAATCAAATGGTAACAATTTAAGCAAAGTAGCTCATCAATATATTCTGAAGTACCAAATGGGAATATGGGTTCCATTTCTGAAAAATTTCAGATAACGCATGGAATGCCTAGAATGATTGGACTCAAAGATAAGCTGTGCAATATTTAATTTAAAATATGGATGGCCAAGAATGTGATGCTGTTGAACATTTGTATGAGCAACATAATGACTGGGATGTAGTTGTGACTGAGTAAAAAATGATGTTATTCTTCAGAACAAGTTTAAAGCTTGAAAAAGTAGATTCTACAAGAATTTTGCGACATACATGAATAATCTGTGACCCTTTCCTGAAAAAACAAATGTTAGCATAGTGTTGGTACATTGATAAGTTCACTGCGATTTTCCCAAGCAAACTCTTGCACCACCACATGAATGTTACGGGGATTTTATTTTGGACATAAACAGTTTCTGTGAGACTTCTGTTCAAAGTGGTCACATCTACTAAGTTTCTGGAGAGAAACGCTGAAATCACTAAGTATAGAAGTTGAAACTTTTCTGAGATGTATTTGAGAGACAGAAATACTTCAATGGGCTCAAAATGTTTCCCAACAGTTCCACTTCTTTAAGCACAATCAGGTGGAGTTGTGCTACCAAAATGGTTATCAGTGGGCAAGCAAAGATGTTATTGCAAAATACTACTCTACTAATAAGTTTCATATAGATAATGCTCCAAATATGATTGTGGATTGCTTAGAGATTGTAGGAGAAATTGGCCATTTTAACGAACATTAATGAAACTGGCCACTAACTGGGGAAAGATAAGAGCTTGCAAGAGTACAAAGTGTGGTAGTCATTTTAGTTCCTAAAACTAAACATATCATAGCATGTGTCTGTGGAGATTCATGGATTCAAATTTGAGCTTTGGTAGACAGTAGTGTTGTTAGAACTTTATTGTGCCACTTAGTATATCTGGTACTTTGAGTGAAGTCACCATTCTGACTAGTTGATAATGACTTATGGAAATAAGCTTGAGGGTTATGTATTACCATTTCGAAGGGATTTATGAAATGAAAACATTGTAAGTGCTTCCCTGGCTAGTTGTAAAGAGGTAGAAGAGGTTGAGGCAATATTAGAACAGTTCAACTGTTTGGGATATTGGCTGCAACAATGACATCAATCTAAATATTAATAGGAATGAAAACCAACTGATAGTAAGGACTTTTTAGTTAACACAGCTTAAAGATATGAACATGAAATAGGGTTACACTTTTCACTTTCCAAATTATAACGTGTAATTTCTAGACAAGATATCCATGAGATATCTTATGGTAGTTTCTCATGTACAATAGTTAAGACAGACTATATGGCTGTTATATAAAAAGCTTAAACGAGTCAAAACTTATTATTTCTTTAGCTATTAAATGGAAATATAATGATTTTGTGGAAAAGCTCATCTGAGAACCATTTATTTATAATAGATAAGCCAGCTGAGCTTGTAATAGTAATATATAACTTGAATATATAGAAGACTAATGTGTGGTTAATGATTGTTAGGGATTCTAATTTATCAATAATCTGGAAGTATTTTCGAATGCTTGCATTCCAAGCCCTCTGATGTACTCTCACAGTGAGCTTTGGCGGATGTTTACATGACATAATTGAATATATTTGTCATAAGACGTTATGTTTGGCCTGCATGATACTTTTTGGGTTTGTATTTTGTTTTGTTTTTTTTACTTTACACACTAGACAACATTATCAGACCTGTTAGGTTGTATCAGTTTAGTAACTACGCTTGGTTGGTAATAAATTATAGTGAGAAACATCTTTGTTTCACTTGAGTAATTTCCTTATAATGCCAACTACAGTAGTTGGATATGACAGTAACTCAGTTTTTAGCTTATTTTTGACATAAACTAGCAAGTCTGTATTTTTGTATATTCTGTAGGGGCTAGTATGATTAATGATCCAGGTTGTGTAAATTGTAGTGGAAAAGTTATAAAGCATTTGCTGGATAATATGTATATATACATATATATATGGAAAAATAAAAATGTGAAGATGATAAAGTAAGGAAGCAAGACTATTGGAGATAAATTGTCTTAAAATGCTTGGCAACATTTCGAGCAGATGCTTTTTTTAAAACCAGAAATAAACTTATCACAGAATCGGTTAATAATAACCTACTGTGTGTTTGTCTGTGTGAAGTTTGTCACTAACTGAGGCTATGACAGGCTTGTTTCTGGTTTGAACAAAGAGCGTTTGCTCGAAAGGTCGCGAAGGAAATAAAAGATAAAACTGAAGATTTTAAGGTGATTTATCTCCAATAGCCTAACTTATATAAGGTAAAATACATCCATTCACTTATGCTGTACTAAATATGTTGACATGACTAAACGAAGAGGATAATTTGCAAATAATAAAGTACATTAGTTAGACTACAGAGATGTATATAAAGAAGATTAATCGTTATATTAAAACGATTTTAAATATTCAACTCAGCGTGTTCCTTGATACTACACATAATATAAAGTTATGATGGAAAGGGATGTATCAGAAGTACATTTTGACATTGTTAGACGTTATATGTGTAGTGTGATGATACTAAACATCTAACGCTTTTGCGAAGCGTACATACATTCCTTTCCGATACAAAATAATTATTCACTCAGGTCATAAATACGTGTTTAGATCGTAGATTTAAAATTTTCAAGACAGGGATATTCCTTGTACTTAATAGCAATGCCAAACACAGGAATATGGAACTATTTGGGCACCAGTGTCATCCAGAAAGAAACAAGCCTTGGGAAGTGAAGTTCATTGTATTGTAAAAGGTTAGAATTCGTGAACATAAAATTCTGTGGCAAAAGTCATCCAATTGTTCTGGACAACAGCATGAATTTAGTGAAGAAGAATCTTCATTTGAAAAAGTGACACAGTTTACGTGTACACACTTGCTGCCACTACATATCGACGAACCCAAGATCCACCGTGGGAAACACTATAAATGGTACTAGCTTATTAAGAATGGCAGTACATGACGACACTTGACAATGTGAATGTGTTCCTTTATAATTGTAAGAAGTCTCATGCCGTTTTATTCTGATTAAAGGATGAAATAAAATGTTTTTTTTTGCGATTCATGATCATTGCTGGATGGAGTGCCAGAAGTGAACTAAGGAGTGGATAAAAAGGTCAATGTGAGCCCTGCTTATAATCAGATCAATGTTCTGGACTCTTTGTTCCACATAGAAATAAAAGCATTGTACGGAAAGGAGGCTTTCAGTCACACCTCCCTTTGAACCATCGCAAAATTCAGGCAAATGGAAAATCAAACAAATTGTCGCTATTCTATATGAAGACATATCAATCAAGTTGCTGGATGAAAAGCCTATGGAATTATTGGTGATTGGACTGTTTAAACTGGCGCTGGAAAATATATAGATTATGGAAAACACACAGATATACCAACCTTATGACGAAACCTTTTCCAGTGGAAACTACGCTGCAGGACTATTTTTAAGATGCACAGTCATCAAGTAGCGTATGACTTGGTGTGGCGACCTAGACTGTAACGATGTGGTGAGGATCCAACATAGTTTTAATATAAGGTATTAAAGCCTCTGTATTAGATAAATATAATTTTAGTTGAGTTCGATCACATTACGAGCGAACATGGTCTTCATTTAAAGCTAGTGAATACTACCATTGATTTATTGTTTGAAATAAAATCTTACTAAGCATGTATTTTGTACTGAATGAGTGAAATGATTATTACTATTTAATCTACATTATCAAAAAGATAAAACCCATTATACTCATTGGCAGTGAGGAAGGAATACATTCAATTAGGTGTAACTGATATATTCCGAGATTTTTCTGCTTGGTCTGAAAAGAGTAAGATTACAATTACTGGACACTTTCATAGCATAAAAAATGTGGTGTATCGATCATTTTTCAGTGTTTTTAAATTAAAACATTTTCAATTTCTCGCACTTTGTGGACATTGCTGAATATTTTATCATAATGTTTTGGGACAACATCGGACTTATTTATCCATCTCGGCTGTTCTATTCTCTAAACTAAATTTTAAAAAATCTTAAAGCCACCCCTTATCACTCATATACTTATCAAGCTTTTTCTTAAACTCACTTAAATTTCCTGCCTCTACAACATCCGAAGACATCTCATTCCAAAGGCCAACCACCCTGATAAAAAATGAAACTGTCTTAGCTGAAGATGACTCCTACCTTGCCAAAATTTATATTTGTGTTCCCTAGTCCTAATATTCTCACTGTTAAATATGAAAAAAGATGATACATCAACACTATCAATTCTCTTTACAATCTTAAACACGTCAATCAGATCTCCTTTAACTCTTCTTTTTTCAAGAGAAAACAATTTGAGAGATTCCAGCCTCTCCTAGTATGACAACCCCTCCATCCCAGGCATAATTTTAGTAACCTTCTCTGAACCCTTCCCAACAATTCAATGTCTTTCCTAAGATAAGGAGCCCAAGACTGAACACCAAATTCCAAATGTGGCCTAACCAGTGAGTGACCTGTACAATGAAATTATAACCTCTTTAAACTTGTATTTAATATTTCTGTAGATACAACCTAAAATCCCATTTGCCCTTCCACTAGCAACAGCACACTTGGCTTGAGAGACTGATCGACTATTCCACCAAACTCCCTTTACTTCATAGCATTATTAAGGTTATTCCCATCCAAATTATACTTATAATTCAAATTATGATATCACCCATGTATTATCTTGCATTTAATATAATTGAAAGCCATCTGACATTTATTTGTCCAACTCACTAAATGTTCTAATTCCATTTGTAAACCAGCAGCATCCTCTTCACAGCTAGCAACACTCAATACCTTAATATCATCTGCAAATTTAAGTAATGTATTGATTATTCCTTCATCTAGGTCATTGATGTAACTAAAGAAGAGCAAAGGTCCTAAGACTGAGCCCTGAGGTACCCCACTTGTGACATTAATCCAGTTTGACTGAACTCCATTTGTAACAACCCTCTGCTTTCTTCCATCTAGCCACTCTTCAATTCAATTTGCTAACCTAACTGTAGAGATATTTTTACAAGCCTTTTATGTGGCACTTTGTCAAATGCTTTCTGAAAATCTAGATACACCACATCTACATAAGCAGTAACCTTTTCAAAGACTGTCAAAAATGTCTAAGGTAAGATTTTCCTTTTGTGAAATCATGTTGTTAAATGAGTTCGCAAAGCATCTTTTAACAACCTTTCCAAAATTTTTCTCACAACTGATGTAAGACTACTGGGTATATAATTACTGGAACAATTTTATCACCTTTCTTGAAATGAGGAGGTACATTACCTAACTCCCAATCCTCTGGTACCTGCCCACTTTTCAAAGACTGACAAAATAGTAGTAAGTGGCTTACATATCCAATCTTTAACTTCCTTCAAAACGCTTGGGGAAATATTATCTGGCCCAGGAGACTTATCGTATCTTAAAGTTTCCATTTTCTTCTTAAGAAACTCAGAATTAATGCGGTCATCTTGTTTGATCTCGTTTTCACTTATCAACTGTTCAAGATGTGGAATACTGCATAAATTTTCGTTAGTAAAAACCGAAGAAAAAGGAAAATTTAATAGCCCAGACATTTCATAATCGTCAGATACTAGCCTTCCTTTATCATCCCTCAAAGGTTCTACCCCCACCCTAGCATTTTGTTTACCCTCAATGTACTTATAGAAATCCTTACTGTTAATTTTTACATTTTCAGCCAACTATTTCTCATACATCCTTTTGGATGTCCTAATTTCCTATTTCACCAACTTTCTTGATCTTCTATAATCTTCTAAATTTCCTGTCATACCAGTAACTTTATTTAGATATTTTCTATGAGCAACGTTAATGTAAACTCAAATTTATAAACTAATTAAGCATGGTATTGGTCAATTCAGTATTCAAGTTATATTTGAATTGATTTCCATATAATACTTTAGGGATAAAATAAAAGGTTAATCAGTTATAATGATAGTTTAAATAAAGCTGAAATTGCGCTAGTATGTTTCTTGCGATACTTGGTAATTAATTATTGACTCCGGATTATATCCAACAGATGTCATTACATGCAGTGAAATATTCTAAGTCATATTGTAGTGAATTAAATGGTGATAAACAAAGAAGTGTGTTTTTATCAGAAAGTTATAATAGTGACAGAGGGAGTTTGTAGCGGAGGTACAATGCGAGAACATTGCAAACAAATCTTTACGCACTGAAAATATATGTAAATTTGATCTATGGTATACATGCAATTGTTATAAAATACTTGAAACAAGAAATGATTGAAAGTATTGCAGGAGAGTTTGAGTTATATGAAAAGTATGCCAGGGAAGTGTTTGAAACTTGTTAATGCACATGTACAAACACATTCTAGTACCACATTGAGCAATATTTATAAGGACCATAAAACCATGGCTGACCTTTACTATCCCTATCATGCAGCTATTTAAATTAACTTATAACATCAATATAAAATTATCATTGCAGTGTATTTAGCATAGATCACCATCTTGGTAACCGCTCTGACATTAAAACTTTATAAATATTTAGATATATTTCGTGATTATTTTCATTTCTTGTTTGCAAGAAATTACAAAAGCAGTAGCAATGAAGAGTGAAATATAACTGTTTCCAAACCCATCTACATAACTGACATTATGGCCAAAGATAACGTTAACAGCAAGGATACCCAAGTGATGATTCATTACCCATATCCATAAGTAGTTTAAATAGTCTATATTTAATAGTCTAGTTTAAATAGTCTATATAGGTGGTTTGTTTCGATCAAGAGCTAATGATAAATTATGTTAAAAAGTATCTAGTAAATTTCACTCTTCTTGTAGCTTTAAATATATGATTTTGATTTTGTTTATTAGAAGCTCTGGTAATTGATACAAAAGAATACAAAACTCGCTTCATTGCGTCAATAACTCTGATTAAAAATTGCTAATACTAACGTAAGACATGACCTCGTTCTATCTGTTGAAAGATTATTCAACAACTCTTAATTCCTCTAATTGTAGCAGAGTAAATAACTTAGTATTTAGATTTAGGACTAACCTAAATTTACCAAGCTGGCTCAACCTCGTGACATATTATTGGGATTACGGCCAAAAATATCGTTAACAGCGAGAATATGCAAAAATAACGTATCACTACATTCTAATAATTATAAGTTTTTGTTCTATGATTTTGCATACTCCATACGAGTACGGAAAATTCAATTTGGTATATTCATTACTGGGTTAATTTTTATCTATCATCAGCAAATAATTATTAATCACTATCATCAAATCCAAGTTTCCACTGGGTTGTAAAGACAGCTCTTGGAGGTCTTAAGATATTTTATAAAATCAACAGAGCACAGGTCTCTATCGTAACAATACTAGTATCTCAACGATTTTTCAATATTTGTAATTATTTTTTGTTTTCCTTGGCTTACTAATTTATTTTAGCATGAAATTATATTTGCCAAATAAAAAAATATAAGCAATTTTAAAATTCACTTCTCCAGTACGGCGGTACTAAAAATCAGTTAACTATATAGGGTAACCGAAAAATCTGGAACGATAGGTGATTTGCAGCTTTTCTTAATTTCAGATACGTGACTGATTATGGTGCTTTCAAAGCATGAGAACGTAGA
The DNA here is from genome assembly GCF_000517525.1 of Limulus polyphemus. Classification (NCBI taxonomy): domain Eukaryota; kingdom Metazoa; phylum Arthropoda; class Merostomata; order Xiphosura; family Limulidae; genus Limulus; species Limulus polyphemus. The sequence continues at coordinate 990,287 of NW_013665750.1, forward strand.
GTTAATCCTAATGTGTAGTAGAGAAGGTTGATCCCGGCTGACTGTTGAAGGCACGTATGTACAAAGAGAAGATTAGGGACATCGAACTTCTGAAACAACGAGTTCGCGACGAATGTCGGACCATTCACAATGACAGTGTTCAAAAAGAACGGAAATATTATCCCTAAATTTGTTTCGAATTACAAAGACAACATGTGGAACACATTCTGTAAAATTCATTGAAGTGCCTATGGTTCCAGACTTTTCGGACACCCTGTAGATTGTATAAATATTGCTTACTTTGTATAAATTACTTAGTTTATATAGAAAATCATATATATCAAACTGAACAGCGTAAATAGTATCAGAAACACAAATATAACTGTTTCAAATATATTATAGATAATACACAGAAAAAAGTAGACAACTTTTCTCATATTGACTTCTCACAGTGGTGTTACCCGAGAGACCAGCGGTAAGTCTACGGAGTTACAACTTTAAAGTCCGGGGTTTGATTCTCCGCAGTGGACACAGCAGATAGCTCAATGTGGCTTTGCTCTAAAAACACCCCATACACCCCAGTGGCTTAGATGTAAGTCTGAGTGTTTATCACGGGTTTCAATATTGGCGATAGGTAAATAGCCAATTGCGTAGTGTTGTGTTCAACAACAAACAAACAAACTGATTGTATATATATATATATATATGTTAAAGGTTTTTTTTCTTTTTTTTCTACTATAGGTGAAATTGAGAAGAAAATCTGTGATTTAGAGGACTAGTGCATTCCTTGATTGGCTGTACCTGCTGCTGTGGACTGCAGTTTCGCCTATTCAAGGCTCATCAGCACAGTTCGGGTCAACAAACCAAAGACATACCACTAGGCTTGTTATAGTGGTGAAGTGTATATAATATCATAAACACTTGAATTGTAGCCATTTCAAAATGACAGAATATCCATATGTGAAGACGATTGTAGTAAAATATATAGAAATTTCTTATTGGTAAATGTGAATTTATCTCACTATATCAATACATCCTAATCGACTATTGTACGTCTTACGATAATATCGATTGTTGTAATAATTCAGACAGCTGGAATACTCATTGTAATAACTGTCAAACCCTGAAGAGCCTCACTTCCCAACAACAGTTTAGCTGTAGCATATCCTCGTTATAAGTCTGTCACTGTAAAATGCACCATTTTCTATTAAATAAAGATTAGTAAAAAAGTAAAAACGAAAAGAAATCATACCCAGGTTAACGTCGTGCCAATTGTGCTTTTCTTCCTATTAGGTTTACATTGCAATTTGTGGAGAAGAAACTGTAGTTTTATAGTTAGCAAATATTGATTAAAATGACTATGTTAAACTTGTTTTATATTGTAAACACTTTCGAAGCTTGAATATTACTCTTTAGGAAATGTGATTAGTATTCCATGCAATTAATAGCATCATGATACTGAATTTTAAGATGATAAATTAGATTGTATTTTTTCTTAGACTAACTTGTTTTAAAAGGAATTTGTATTCATGTTCAGTTTCTTGCATGATTTAATGTGCTTTTATTAAACTATGCAGTAATTTTAGATTTTATAATCCATAGTTTATTTCAATATGTTAAGTATTTATAAAAAATATAAAAACTTTAATTTCGAATATGATTGAAAATAGAATCTCACATCAAACTTATTAACAGTGCTTGCTCGAGTATTTTTTCAACGTTTTTTATAAAATATTTTGAATGTTTCTTTATATTTAAGTTCTTGGACACTTTTACTTTAATTTAAACTACGAATAAGATAATAGAAAGGCAGTAAAAGGCGCCGAGCTAAAGATGTAGGAAAAATTTCAGAACCAAAAAATGAAAAGTTTCAAAACTGCCTATGAACTACGAGCGTTAGCGGTATTTGCGTAGGCATTATGATTGGTTAAATGTCTCTCTTCAGGTGTATCATAAAGTTAACGACTTTGATAATGCAAAATGCAAACAAATAAACAAACAAAGAATTGATTTAGTAATAATTTTAGAATACATATTTTTATAATTTTAGTCTCCAAAAATACGAGAATAAAAAAGTATTACACTAAATAAAATCGTTATAAGCAATTAGTGTTTGTTTCTTTGGCTTAGAGCATAGCCACTTTGGGCTATCTGCTGAGTCCACCGCGATGAATCAAACCGTGGATTTTTTGCGTTCCGTAGACTTACCGCTGTCCTACCGGGGGACGATAAATTAATGAGGTACGCATAAATATGTCATTTCAACACCGTTCCAAAAGTATTTCTCTGGTTGAATAATTAAATGTAAAAAAAAAAAAAAAGTTTAGGCAAAAAGATCACCCATTTGTTGTGGTATTTGTTTTAGACAGTAAAGCATTCACTAACAAATCTTTTAAGTAAAAAATTAAGGGATAATTAATTGAAAAATATATTGATAAGCGAACATTAATTTTTTATAAAATACCTTGTATTTGTATCGAACGATTATTTATTAATGAACTATTGACATTATATTAACTATTAATATGATATTTTATCATGTGATTATTAAAAAAAATAAGAAGTACATAGAACTGTTTAACTTTATACTAGAGGTTAAAAGCGTATTAACTAGTATAATGACTGATGAATTTAAATTTGTTTAGTCTGCTATTAAAGAGAATGAAAAATAAATAATTTGCCGGATGTTCGAGATTTACACCTATGAAATTTAACGACAGTTGTTAAAAATATTTATATTTTAGCAGTTCGTAGTAAGAGAAAAAATATGCTAAGTGTTTTTAAGTTATTTTTTGGTTCCGACATAATCCAGGCTAGGCTATTTTAACAGAATATCATTACTGGTCAGTTATCTTGAGCTAACTGAAAATAAATACTTTGATTTGTATTTTTCTTTTACTGAGCAGTATTATTGATATATTTTGGAATGAAATGTCAAAATTTCATGCAATTTGGTAGAAAGGTAGGGTGAAAAGTCCAACTAATATTTTGTCAATTTTGAACAAATATCCTAACTGGATGTTTTGTTCAATTGAAACCAAAAACATCGAAATCGTATCTTGCTGTAGAATCTTACTATCAAAGGAAATAGTAGGCCAAAATGGCCTAAGTATAAATCTTACTGGAAAAAAGTAGGCCAAGATGGCCTAAGTGTAAATTTTACTAGAAAATAGTAGGCCAAAAAGACCTAAGTGTAAATCTTATTGGAAAATATGAAACAAGAAGTGAAGTGTCAACATTCGAAGGTTAAGTAATAAAATAAAGAAGGAAATATTTACAAAACAAATAAATTTGAAAAGTATAAATTCAAATACAACACTAAATTTGAACAATAAAGAATATGATGTTGCAATACAATTAAACCGTACACAAATTGAACTTCCTATGCAATAAGTATAATAGCAAAAAGAATCAGAATTATGTGAAAAACAGCTATATGGAGAGAATTGAAACTAGATTCTGTGTCATATAACATACTGCTTTGATTATAATAAAATAAATCAACTATCGGTGTTATTGAGAATATAAACTGTTCGAGATACTTATGAAAACACACATGTGAGACACAAACAGTAAGTAACTGCATCTAAACAGTTAATTTATCATTAGTACAAAAATTATCAAAGAAAATAAAAATAAAATAGGTTGTACAATAAAGTAATATTTTGTATGTGGTTTAAACAGAGTAGTAGATCTTTGCTTTAATCCTACCGTAAGTTTACCAATGTATGATTTGGAATATTGTTCCAAATGTTCTACCTTATTTCCTACAGTTCGGACAAGTTAGTGGTTGTTGTTTCGCCTTTTTAGTTTCCATATAAGCTTATACAGCCTTAATAATATTTATATTGAGACTTTGTGCTGGCCATACCATAGATGTGACTTGCGATTGTTCCATCGTCCTTTCTTCCTCAACAGATATTGTTTCACTACATTTGCTATAGGCGTGGTATTACTATCTTGTTGGAAGATAAATTCCTGCCTAACAGGTCTTGTTCCCGAAGGAATGATATGATGGATAAAAATGAGCTTGTACCTGTCAGTTGTCAGGTTGCCATCAATTTTATGTGGATCTCCAACACCACTGGCTGAGAAGCAATCCGCAGTTGTATTTATTCCCCAGAATGCTTCAACGTGAATGTTGTAAGTTAATCGCGATACTGTTATTTTCCTGCCAACAAACAACTATGAATGATTATTTTAAAACGAAATGAACTTGAATTCAATTGTAACGACCACTTTATTCCATCTTTGCTCATCTCGTTGCTTGAAGTCTTGTGTCCATTTCAGCCTTTTGGTTTGGCGATCTCTCTTGTTCTTGAGCAACTACTGATTCACTGAGGCTACTTTATGCTAATATATATCTTATTGTTCTGATAGTAACATTCCCAGTTGTACTTAGAGCTGTGTCACTGATAGGATCTCTACTAGATTGTCATGTAAAGAGCATAACATGAGCTATTTATCATCCTATTGAAGAGTTTAGGCTTTCTATCTCAACCACTTCTATTATCAAAGTAATGATTTTACGTACCATATTCCGAGTTTTTATTAATTGAAAATTTACTTTTGCTTCAATATGTTGCACGGAATAACCTTATTCAGCCGCAACCTCTATTTTTACACATTTGCCATGTAACGTTTTTGTTCCTGGAGCCAGGAGTGAACTTACCACATTACTGCTGGAAATAGTATAACTGACTGTACTTTAATAACCATTATCATTGTTTGAATGACAACCAGCCATAGTGTAAACTATCAACTCTGGTGAAGTTCATTTCCATACATTAGAGGTGGATTTTCATAATATTTGCATTTCATACCCATTTTATTCACTCTTTCATTAATTATTTACAATTCTGTCTTTATACGCAAATATAAATATAGACAACCATTTGTAATAAGAAATGTTAAGGAGTTATTATAAATATTATTGTAACGTTTAAGTACAAACTGTATGTAATAGCAACATAGAAACAACAGTTTGTTTTCACATTTATTACACCTGGCTGACTTCTTCTGTGGCATACTCCAAAATAGGATAAATAATGATTTTACTAATTCATGTATGCCAAACTCCTTTACTTATGCTCCACTGACAAGCATAGTTAATCCGAGGAGCTCTAAAATTACCGAGTAATAATATAAGTATTAGCAAGTCTTAAAAACCAAAAATGGCTATTTACGACTATCTTGATAAAGTTCGCTTTATTGTTCTTTCGCCATAAGAGACATATTTACACACAATTCTCTAGAATAATAATGTGAATTAGCTAAAGATACTGCGAATATCACAGTGATATTGCACAGTTACCCTATTTATTTGATAACTTTTTCTGAATAAAAATACGCAATATTGGAAAAGCATCTACAAAAATACTTGTGGGGAAACCCCACAGTTGTGAACAAAGGTTTGTGTGGTAGTTTTCAAATCCTTCTCGATATTTACATTATACAGATTGCATTACACGTGTATGTTTAACTACATTGCATACTATTAATGTATATTTCATTCTACAAATAGCTTGATAATTTATTTTTTAAACAATGGTTAGCGATACCCCACCAGAAACTATCTTGACAGTCACGAAAAATAAATAATGTTCTTGTATTCATATAGGAATAAATACCCACTCAGAATAATTAAAAGTGAAATAGCATGTAAAATGCAATATAAGAAAATGGGGAACTCTATGATGCTTAATTTATGTGTACAGACGAAAGAATCTACAACATTTTTTATTGTTATGCTTGGATATACTACTCTTACAAGATAAGTGACGATCATGAGGCTAGAATGCCAACTTTGTGAAATAAGTTTACTTATCATTCCTAGTGGTCTGGTTGAAGAGCCTTATTTATCTGTTTCTGTTTAATCTTTAGGAACTACGTTTGTTATAATTAGCTGCAGCGAATGGCAACTTAATAAATGTGACGTCATGGGCTTGAGCACTCATTCCTACTCTTAATCTTCTTTTCTTTTCTTTTCACTGGTGAGGTTTGTGATTACAGTTTTAATTCTGAAAGACGGTAGCGATGTTTGAGTCCACATTTTTCAGCTACCTCTTCTTTGTTAAAGTTACAATTTAACTTTCAAACATTGTGGTTTGGACTTGAATTTTATGCACACTACCTTGTTGGCTTTGACGTTCTTGTTTTAAACTTTAAACTACAACAAATGATTTTATTAAGAAAACTTTCCTTTCGATGTTGAATATAGCATAACTTTTGTGTGAATAATCATTATAAATAAATACATTTATTTATATTTATTTCTTCAAATATACACATCACTATTCATATTTTGTCCGCCTATATTTAAAAAGAAAACTCACTTATTTACTCTTATATTAACAGATATATAGATCAAGTTCAAACGGCTCTATTTATCTGCTGAGGGAATTTCAGAACACGTCCTTTGTATAGGTTGAACACGATTTTATTAGAATATCGCTTATAAAGAAACATTTAAATAACAATGCTAGTCGACATGATATAAAAGGTGCAAAGTAAACGACACTTCAGAAGAAATTATAGTATGCTATATGAATTTCTTATGGTTGGATTGTTTCTTGATAAATCCCGTAGAGATAATGATATAATTTCGCTTTAATGTATGTTTCTCTGTTTCAAATGTTATAGACTGTCCTTTATATAATACAAGCAACAAGACAGAACAATAAGATTGGAATTCTTGCACTGCACGCTGGCTTATTGAGAGGGATGTTTATATTTATTCTAGTGCTCTGGGGATTGTGCCACGAGAAAAGGAATCTCTATTCAGTTTGAGGAATGTTGTATTGAGATTTATTAAATTGTTGTGCGTATATACGTTGCTCAGACGTTTTTAATTGAAAAATACGTTTCCTTGAAAATATTTCCTGAAATTATAAAGCTTTGAAAAGTTCCATATTTTAAATGAATGAACAGAATGACCATCACGACAAAAAGAGTATATAATCACGACTGAAAAAATACGAATATTTTCAAGCCAAAGAACTGCTAAAATACCTATATATAAATGTATTCGCTGCCTTGAACCACTCAAAAGTTGTTCACACAAAAAATCTTTCATAAGAAGACGGAACTTAACGTTATTTGTTAATTAGTGTGTATGTTTTTTCTTAATATACCAGTAAAAAACTTCAAATATTCAACGGTGTCTGTTTTATATTAAAATATAGCATAATTAGTGTAATATTCATGCGTTATGTGATAATATATAAGAAGTGTAGTTGTAGAAGATTGTTTGTTTGTTTGTTGTTAAGCACAAAGCTACACAATGGGTTATCTTTGCGGTGCATACACGAGTATCTTTTGGTTTGGTTTGTTTTGAATTTTACGGAAAGCTATACAAGGGCTATGTGCGCTAGCCGTTCCTAACATAGCAGTGAAAGACTAGAGAGAAGACAGCTAGTCAACAGCACCCACCGCCAACTATTGGGCTACTCTTTTACCAACGAATAGTGGGATTAACCGTCACGTTATAATGCCCCCACGGCTGAAAGGGCGAGCATGTTTGATGGTACGGGGATTCGAGCCCACAACCCTCAATAAACCACTTGAATTTTCAATTGTTAAACAGCAGATATATAAAATATATCAATAGTTACTATACTTATGATAAATGATTGTTTTAAGCTTAAAATTAATGGACAGGTTGTTAGTATCCATATAAGTGATCTCTATTATTCTAACGTTTTAAACTTAATTTTATGATTTTATGAAAGTTCGTTTATGGTCAAAAACTTTAACTTCACTTTTATTTGCAGTAACATAAAGATACATTGGTAATTTAATTAGTTTGAATGATCAAACTATTAATAGCTGCATTATCAAAATTCACCTCTGATAAAGGAAATTTAACGTGTGTTTTTTTTTCTATTCTACACAATTTTTTAGTTTCACGATTACCATGTCGGAGATCCATGTCGGAGATCCAAACATACGAATTGATTCTGTTGACAAAACGCCGAGTATATTACTTCCAAGTTTATTGACTTGCTTCACATGATAACAACATTCGTTTATCATTATATAAAAATTTATAGGTTTAGTCTTGCAGAATTTGTATTAAACAGGAACGTTTTCTTTCGAATGTAGACCGTTAATTATAAGACTTAACATGATGGTCTTAAATAAAACGATTGATTAACTTTTCAATATTTAAGTACTTATTCAAATTAAAAATAACAAACTCCATTAAAGATTGTCAAAATTGCTACAATAAAAATAAATATTATTAAGATGTCTTACGTCAATTACACCATTTCTGTTTTGGTTCTCAACATGTGTCAAAGTTAAAGTTGGTAACTAGCACATGCGATTTAGATAACGTGCATACTTTTTAAACATCGTGCATCAATAGAGAGTCCATTTTAATAGCACGTTGATTAGAGAGACGAAAGGGTGTGTTTATACATATTTGAAATGTGTACTGGAAATTTAATTTTGCTATTCTACCAGTCGTAATAATTATTATCAAATGCAATATATGATCCTAGGTGTGTTATCCACTAGACTTCCATCAAGAAGACCTAGGATCGAAATTTGGCAACTACCAACAGAGAAAAGACGACAGCAGATTAGAAGCTGAAACGTAGGATAAAAAGATCTAGTTAATAATTAGTTTCTATCTATTAAAAAGTAGTTACTAAGTAATAATCAAACTTAGGTGATCTTATAGGCTAGTACCTATGAAAACAACTGCCCAACTGATAGGTAATATGTATCCACAGCTTTTCCTTCATCAAACTTTGTACCTCAGTTTTATTTGTCTGTTTTTTTTTATGCACGACTATTTTTTTGTTTTATCCAACTGCCAGGATATTTATTTTGATATTAACGATGTTAACGAGATGCTCTTGAATTACGATCTCTTTCCTGTTATACTCAGTTAACATTACTGTTGGGTGCTCTTTAAAAAATATATATATATATATAAATCTATATATATAATAATAATGTCTTTGTAATCCGTTATAGTCAATGTTTTATTAAAATGACTTGAACATATCCTAACATAAATAGATCGTCCGTATTTATTTATTTATTTTGGTCTTTTTTCACAAATATATATTATTCCTGTACTCCTATGTTGTTTTCAAAATGGAAGAGTTTTTAGCTTAATCACAATTGAATCAGCACGTACCGTGTACATATAGCTAGAAATAATAGGTACTATGGAAGAGAAATTAAAACGAGCTAACTGTTCATTACGTTCGATTTGAAAGGTATTCGTTTTCTAAAAATGGCAATAGTATAGACGTTTATTATCTAATGCAACATAACCATTCTTACAGTGTATACATCCATGCATCTATTCGTCAATAAAGCATAGTCAGGCAATTAAACTTAATCTGTAGTCAGATTTTATGGTTTCTGATTTTCTTTTCCTTAATCATTATTGCCTAATAGAAGATATATTTTGATAACACGAGGAATTTGCTGCAAAACGTATTTGGTCATTTTATTAAAGAGGTGTTTAATTTTAAACGACGACATTACATGCTCTGGTATATACAAATGTGGAAGTAACTATCAGCATATGTTAACAACGTTCTATGCAGTGTAATGTAGTTAACAGGAATGATTATTCCTAGATTAATTTAACTGGAAGAGTAGTGAATTTCACGGACAATGTTTTAGCAATTGTGAGTAACTTACTTTCTTAAGATTCTTGAAAGAATACATTTATCTATGGAGATGAGTTTGACGAGAGAGACAGACCTAGAGTAACTTCCTATTAAAATTATCTTTTATTGTTTATAGGCTTTTATTGAGGATGAAGCAAACCACAATGCATAAACAAGAGCGAAATATGAACATAATTATTAGAAATGCAAAATATTCAAGATCTAGAAATGAAAATAACTCCACAGAATCAGGATAGTCATTTAAGCTTTTGGAACTATTTTCTCTATTGTCAGTCGTGGTCTTGATTACGCGCTATTGCCAGTTACTGCAAAGTCTGTAGTAAGATATGTTTACAAAAAAAAAGAGCGATCAAATTTAGTTATATTACGCAGATACTCCTTACAGATAGGGTTTAGCTTTCAATACCTCGTTTAAGCATACTAACTTCACTGAATTCCATTATAGCTGAATCGGAGTTCTTGACAGGTAAGTGCTCGAATGAGATAGTTTCGATTCCTGTTTCGTGAACTGTATTTAGTTTTAGGGAGTTCTTGGAAGCTTGAGAGAGAATTTTAAATCCTTTTTTGTTAAAAGAGATATGCCTAGTTTCATTGCAATGACTAATTGGGTTGAAAGGTTTTCTTTTGTAACTACAGCCTTCACTTTTAGGATGAAGTTTTCGTTCCTGAGCGGTTTGGAATATGTTTTGGGAACTAGTTACTGTCTTAAATGCTCTTTTGTGTTAATTTCTTCATTTTCTTATAGAACAATGCTTACTACCTTTTCTCGAAATATTGTATTATTTGGCTTTAAATCTTTTAAGAATCTCCTTTGGAAAGAAGTTATATGCTATGGTGCCATGGCTCTGATGTACGGCAAAATGTCACTGCATTAGCAAAGATAAATCGTTCTTATCGATTGCGATTAACCTTTTGTATTTTATGGTATATATATATATATATATATATATTAATATATTCACTTATTCATATGTAAAATAGGAAATAATAGTACAGCTTCTTAGCACATAAAGTTATAATAACACATCTAAAGTATTGTTCCCTGTGCTCAACCGAAAGATTCTGAGGATACTCAAATACATTTAAAACACGTAATTTAATTCAATGGATAAACAATAAATAATGAGAAAATATAAACAAACAAAATAATTGCGTGGAGTGTAAAAAAAAACAAAAACAAAAATAAACGTGTAGATCCAAGTGATATAGAGTTAAAATCGAGATCAATAAACTTAATAAAAAAGATAAAAACTGTAGCTTTTACAATACTTTACACACACACACATATATAGATATATGACTTACTGTTTCAAATTACGTGAGATTGATTTAGTGAGTATGCAAGATATGTTTGTTAAAATACAGGCATTAAAATTATGGCATCATCTATATACTGAATTTAAAGAGAAAAACCAGTTACAGCATGGCCAACAACCACTTCAAATGCGTATGAGTTTAAAACAATATAATAAATTAAACATTATGCACATAAAATATGAATGACACTAAAAATAATTTCGTAGTTAACTAAAGATGCATTTTAGAGCAGGATAGCGTTGTTTCTAAAGTTAACAGGAAAATCACGTATATTTGCGAGCTCCTAAACATGATGGTATGATATAACAAACAATGTTATAATTCTTATGTAACGCATCTGCGTGATGCGGGATTTTTACACACAGCAAAAGTAAGAGAAAAGACTGAGTTAAAAAGCTAATTTTGTTTTTACGTAATTCATAACTTTCGGTAAAACTACAAAAGGAAGCATTTCAGAACAGTCATTCTTCCACCTTATAGGAAGTCGGTGCCATTTATCCATTGCTGTTTATATACAAAGGTAATAATCAAAATACGTGGTCACAACAAAAATGGCAAACTTACTTTACATCAACGCTGCAATTATAACATTCCATGAGCAGGTTACTGCTTAAGTTGTAATCGAACAACGCTTCAATGTATAAAGTGTATTAGTATAATATTAAGGAAAGTTGAAAAAATATCGATTGGTCAGGCGTTACAGGATGAATGAAACTTAAGAAGCAGTATAACTTTGAAAATGAACAAAGTGGAAGCCTTTTATCATAGATATCAAGCAGTCACTTAGCTGATAATTACATGCTACATTTTTTGCTTTACTTCTTTTATTTCTTATTCTAAAAGATACTGATAAAAAACGGTAATATTGTCAAAAAAGTTTTGCATGTCCCTCAAAACAACCAAAAACACGTGTTTCAGTAGAAATGAAGGTAGATGAAGAAAATTCATACTGGTTCCCAAATTACTAAATTTCAGCATAAAAAATCACACAAAAGAAAACGTGTTCCAAGAGAGATATAATTTACCTGAAGTGATTTCAGATTAAGTCAGATTATTATGCAACGGCATGAAAGTATTTTACACTTTAGGCTGATTCAAAAGCAAAAATCAAACATCAAATAGCAGGAATCCTTTAATGAAGATCATAGTTCTGGGAAAAATATTTGATAAAAAATTAACAATTTAGTTCTTTATTTATTGATTTAAAAGCAACAACTAGATGCTATTAATCTTGATAGAGGTTACCGTTTATCTAAACAAATGTATACCTTATAGTTCCAAGGAGTAAGAAAAAATTTTGAAAAAATTATGTTAAGCCTTTCGTCTTTTTTTTTTTTTGAAGAAAGCAACAATTTTTAACCATCCAAAAGATAATACTTGACAAAATTAATTTTACTGAAATATCCGAAAAGAAAAAGAAAAGATTTCAGTCACTCATAATTTACGAAGAAATAGGTGTTATTGTCTATATCAAATATTTCAAATGTTTATCAGATACAAATGGCACTAAAGATAGAAAGGAAAACATGTTAAAAATTTAATTCATGTATTTTGTTCTACTAAATAATTCATATGGAATATCAAAGCATGCAGATTATAGATATTTAGATTCTTACAGGTTTACACTTGGCAGTTAAACACAAACATAATATTATCCAATATAAAGAATGTGCATTCACGGAGTTTTTCTAAACTGTCAATCTGATAAAGTTTATTCCATTTAGTTATCGCGAAAGAATGTTATATTAGTAGTATCTATGCTAAAAAATATAACAGCAACTTTTTGATTTACAAATAATATACAATTTTATAACCTATAACAATCTACAAAAGGACATTAAGATATCTGTATGCGAATAAAATCGACTGTATATTAAATTATATTTTGTTTGTAATTAAGCACATTTTATCAATGGGCTATCTGTGCTCTGCCCACCACGGGTATCGAAACCCGGATTCTAGCGCTGTAAGTCCACAGACATGGGGGCATTAAATTATGAGTTTAATTGTTTGAATATTTACAGTCTTGGCCAAAATATTTACATACTGTTCTTTATTGATCTGATTGTATATATGGATATAGTAGTTATTGAGTAAATTCCTGAGTAGTAATAGAGAAGGTAGCGTTTGATCGGACAAACAACACGTACGAGTTGTTATTCTGGTCTGTACAAGCTGTTTTGAACATTTGCTCGTCAAAACACACATACACACCTGTTTTTATAAAAGGGTAAGCTTTTGGTATAATCTTTATCGAAACAGATTTTGGTTTGAATGTCGCGCGAAGAACGAGGGCTATCTGCGCTAGCCGTCCCTAATTTAGCAGTAAAAGACTAGAGGGAAGGCAGTTAGTTATCAACACTTGGGCTACTATTTTTTATAAACGAATAGTGGGATTGACCGTCACATTATAACACCCCTATGGCTGAAAGGGCGAGCATGCTTCGTGGAACAGGGATTCGAACCCGCGACCCCGAGATTGCTAGTGAAGAGTTCTAACCACCTGCGCATGCCGAGCCTTCGAGACAGATCAACGCTTTGAACTTGGTGTAGTTTGTTTGTTTGTTTATAGTTAAGCACAAAGCTGCATAATGGGCTGTATGTGTTCTGTCCACCACGGGTATCGAAACCCGGTTTATAGCGTTGTAAGTCTGCAGATATACCGTTGCACCACTGGAAAGCACTTGGTGTAGAGTCATGCCTCGTCACGTGCCAGATGCTATAGAACGTCAAATTATTCCACTGTTCAGAAATGGTATGAAGCAAACAGACATTACCAGAACAGTGGGGTGCCCCAAGTGTACTGTATCCAGAATCCTGAAACGTCATCGGACTACAAGAAACGTTGTTCCAGAAATGTCTGCCGATAGACGCCGAAAACTTCTGCCCGAGATGACCGTGTTTTGATCAGGTTAACATGTCAAGGTCAAAAGAAGTCTTGCAACACCTTACGACAGGATTGGCATGAACGCATTCATTCCAGGGTATCCAGAAGAAAAGTGAATAGAAGAATGACCAAATAAGGTTATTTTGCAAGAAGGGCTATCTGCAATCCGATATTAACCAGAATTCACTGCCGTCACCACATTACCTCGACAAGACAGTATGTCAACTTACAGTTAGGACACTAGTGACATGTCTTCTTTTAAGATGAGTCCTATTTCTGGCTTGTTAAAGCTGATAGTAAGATTCTTGTTCGTCGTTTTCCTGGAGAACAGATGAGGGAAGACTGTCTTTCCCACAAGGAACACACATGAGGAGGTGCAATACATGTTTGGACAGCTATTCATCATGTTGGAAAAACTGCTTTTCTTATCCTCCAGGGAAACGCCAATGGCACCTCATACAGGCATCACATGGAGATGATATTTATGCCATATGCTAGGGTAAGGTTTGGCAATAGCTTTGTGTTCCAGGATGACAAAGACATTTCCCATAGTGCGTGTATTGTACAGGATTATCTCGACCAGAAGGACGTTGCAAAATTGTCATTGCCAGCAAAGTCTCCATATTGTAATCTCATTGAGAACTGTTGGGCAAAACTGAGCCACAAAAATGTTTGCGACTACCCCAAAACAGTTACTGTAGCTGATTTGCAGCGCCTTCTAGTGACAAGTTGGGAAGAAATCATGGTGGATTACATCAATAACCTCATTGACAACATGCCACGTCGCCTTGCAGAGTTTATTAGAGTAGAAGGAGGACCAACAAAACACTGAATATTTAATATGAACTGATATAAGGTTATAGACGCTATTTATAACAATTTGATGTTATATGTTGTCATTATATATGTTTTGATAAGGTTTTGTTGTCATAGATGAAATGCTGAATTACACATCTTTCTACAGGTGTTTGATAAAATTGTTTGCTGTTCTAATAAATCGTTCATGATGTCTATAGAACCTGTCTTAATATAGAAATTATATATGTGGATATTTAACATAACATTCATTTCTCAGTTTGACAGTGCTAAGTATATTTGTATTCCATCATAATAATGATGATATAAGTATTTGATACAAAATATGAAAATATTTTGGCCAAGACTGTATTTGATAATGAGATAGTTATTTCCGAGAAAGCTTATTGCATTCAGATACATTTACCGAAAACAAAAGTGTTTCGATGATTTTTAAACAACTCACTTAAAATTCAAAACAATGTCTAGAAGATAGAAAATGTTTGAGCAATAAAATAATTAATAAATATTAATAAATAAGGTTAATGAATTTAAAAATTTCCAATTTCTAATAAGCATTTCGACAAATATAAAACCACTCACTAATTATTATACAATTTTGTTTAAAAAATCAATTCGTCATTCATTGGGATACGTGCGGCTTACGGGATAGCGTGCCGAGCTATGGATCAGAAAGTCCAAGGTACGAACCACGTTATATCCATGAACAAGCTCCGTACTTTCAACTGTGAGAATGTTATAACTACATAGACGTCAGTTATTTTCAACTGGTTGGCTTCCCTCTGGTCAGTAGTTCTAAATTAGGAAGGCTACGCCTGAACTTTGGTTCTTTGATCTGGCTCTTTAGCCCATGTATTACATTAGAGCATTAGGTGCCGTTCAGGTTGAAAATGGAAAATATAAAAACGTATTCATCTAAGAAAACAAACTTGCATTCTTAGAGAAAAATTTGGTAAACAAAGGACTTATTGTGAATATTTCGTTATGAACATCGATATACAGTTATTATAAAAAGTAGTAAGTATAAGAAGAATATATATACTACAGTAAGTTAAAGGGAACTTTTAATGGTGTTTTTTAGCGGTACTTTGGAGCTTATATTACCTCCCTAAAAATATCTAAAAACCCTTACTTTATACAGAACGTAAAAACGTGTTTAGTATGCCCTCTTCATTAGCAACTGCTTATTAAATATAAGCCGCTATGGTTTTGCTTCGACAGTGTTTTGTAGTTTAATGTAGATTTTTTACTGGGTCTTAAAGTATAGCTAACGAACGTTTCGTTTTACTTTCTAGTGATTTCAATCTTTTTTTGTTTCATTCTGAACGTGTTCACGAATCATTGTAATTTTTAAAGTTGCCCTTTTTTTCTTTCATTTTGAGTTGCTTTTAACGACCATCCTCTAACTGTAGCCTTCTTAAATTTTATTATAACTAACGGCTTCTATGACAAAAGGGGTACACGGTAAGTTTATTTTACTAAAAGAAAATTAATATATATACATATATGTATATCACATAATCAGAATATAAAACAAAACAAAAAGTATGTATTTAAGGTGTTTTCCTGGAATACATCGTTCATGAGATATGTGTGTTGTGTGATGTGAAAATTAACACTGCAAGTAAAATCCGCATGATATATATATATGCAGGAAAGTCTGAGAGTAAGCCAAGAGGGAATCCATAGTAGCAGCGGCACTTGAAATTCTTTTAGGCAGGATTAGAGTAAATTAATCTATGAGACCTTTTTTTCCCCTTTATATTAACAATATTTTATGCGCCAGCAATTCCAAGCGTGGTGCGCGCGTATACCCGATTAGATTTTATTACTCATCAGGATTTCTACCAGCCTACCTTCAAGTTGAAATTATTTTAGGCAGGATTAGAATAAATTAATCTATAAGACCTTGGGTGTAGTCAAATACATCAATAGAAAGGGTTTGACCTCTTGAGTCCAAAACTGTAATTATATCTCTAATGGGTCAAGAGATGACGGAACTAGAAGCTAAAAGTTTCTACTTGAAAATAACTCAAAGCCATTCTATGAGTCGCTATTCCGCAGCTAATAACCGAAACATACAAAGTTTATACATAGTTAATACAAACATGCCTGAAATTTAGATAAGTTTGGTGAACTCAGCGCTTAGCTATATATGGCATATTACTTTGCTGAAAATACACAGCTGAATATGTACAAGCTAATTCTTTTCATGATCTCTTTGAAGCTCCAGAGAAGACATAAGCCATGTTAGTGATTGAGAGCCTGATATCGAACAATACCGATATAGAGAACAAACTGATTTTTATTTATTGAGTAAATTGAATCAGCCTAAAAAAAAACCTAGTTGATTAGACATTTTTAGTACGATAGGATTACCTTTATCTATGTTGGAGTTAAGCCAAATATAAATTTTATATTGTATTAGTAATGTTATATATTTCAGCATTTCAATATTAGGATTCGAGGGATGAATAAATGTATTTTTTACTATGCAAGTACAGACAATTAAATTTGCAAAGAAATAAGAAATTTGTCAGCAAAAGTATGTTGATTGGCATAAGTATACTTGAATTATTCCAAATGCAAGAAAGTTTCCTTAGAGCATAAGGCTAGTTTTATTTTATCTGTATTTTAGAACAAAATTAGACAGCTTATAATTTTCAAACTGTCAACACACTTTTACCTATCTGGTGTGATGTAATGTTTAGTTTCGTAAATTTAAGCATGATGGATGAAATCATTAATTTGCCTGTCAAGATGATGTCTGTTTATAAGGAACATTTTGTGACAAAACCATTTTCCTAGATCGTAAACGTAAAAAGTATTGACTTGGATTAGGGAAAAAAATTGTATAGTGACTACGTGAAAACTACAGTTTCAAAACTTTCACCGGTTTTCTTGATTTTTATGAAGAAATTAAGATATCTTCAATATGTTTCTTTTCCTGCGCCTATATATATCAGTCTCTTTATTTAGGTGCTAATTCATCGTCATTCTGTCAAATCATTATAAATAGAATACTGCTATATTACACTACTAAATGACAGTAGATAACACAATTATCCTTTATTCATCCGCACAAACGCAGTGCCTTTTTAATAAAAGACCAAAAGTATGATATTTAGTTGCTTTAACATGAAAAACTAAGTTGTGACATGTGCATTAGGACTGGAAATATTTTGATTTGGAAAATAATTTAGAGCTATATGTAAATACAGATCTCAGTAAATAAATATATTTATATATATGTATGAAAGTCATATAAATGTGGAAGTTACAAATTCAATATACATAATGAGTTACCCTCGTCTTTAAATGCTTTGTTTCGAATTTCAAGGCATAATTTTGTGACCAGTAATAAAACTTTGAATGGTAAAAGCTATATTCGTAAGAAAATGTATCATGATAACACCATGTGGTATCACTTCTGACAATCTCTTATAGATTAGTATGAATATATTTTGCAGTGTGCTGTATAAACTTAACGTTAAAGGTAAAGAGATTCTTAAGAGCTTATATTTCGCAATCACATGAACAATCCTTAAGTGCAACTTACTTTTGATGTTTCATGGGATACACCTGATCTGTGCATGACTAGAAATACGACACATTATTTTTAGCCGCAACATAGTGGCTGATGGAATGGCCCAGAGTTTTATTATTATTTTTGCACACACTTTTAGCTTATAGCTCCTTCATCTTTTGACCCATTTGAGATCTAATTACAGTTTTGGACCCAGGAGGTCGGACGTTTTCGATTGATGTATTTGATCACGTCCAAGGTCTCTATCCAAGGTTTAATTTCTCTAATCCTGCCTAAAAGGATTTCAATTTGAGGGTAGGCTGGTAAAGATCCTGATGAGTAATAAAATCGAATCGGGTATACGCGCACCCCACGTTTGGTATTGCTGGCGCACAAAATATAGCTGATAAAAAGAGAAAAAAAAGTATCATGGATTAATTTACTCTAATCCTGCCAAAAGAAATTTCATGTGCCGCGGCTATTGAGGATTATTTATTTTTTCCTTTTTATCACATTCGCCAGCTGTTAATATTACGGCGATATGACCATTGATTGTATTGTCACTTCTAGTCTTACGAGACTTACATATAAAAACACTTAAAGCTCTATACGATTAAAACAGAACGATGATCATGCCGATTAATTATTATCAGTGCTAAGTAGTAAGTTTACGTATTTTAACCCAAAAATCCGGAGTTCGATTCTTGTGTAGTACACAGAGCATGCCCCTAAAAGATAAACAAACAAACAGATTTACTAAGAAGTATAAGTACTTATGAACAATGAGTAAAGGTGTTTAGAGGTAACACAAATAGTTGATATTTATAAGTAGGTTTTTCTGATAATTGTATAGTTCAAAGAAATATCATTATGCTGTTCCAATATTTACATAACATATAGTTTTACATTTAGAGTTAAGGAAGTGAAAGGTGTACCTTTAATAATTTCTCTGACGTGATATTCATTTTAACTGCCTAAAAAGGATTGAGGTATCTGTTAATTACGATCTTACTTTTATTTCTATATATGTATACTTTAGTTGAGGCAACACACTGCATACAATTTTATTTAATACATCCCTGTATGAGGTACAATAGAACAAACATGTTTGGTTGTCAGGGGTACACGCGCATGTGCTTAAGTGGAAAAAAATTAATACATATAAATGCATTCAATGAAATTTCATTATGAAGTTTCCATATTTACATGGCCCTATAACTTTAAATCCAGTAGTAAGGAAATGAAACATACACCAAGATGCAGATGATGACAGTAATGATAACATGACCACATTAAGTCCCTCGTAATGCACTTTAGATTACTTGAAGGCTCTCAGTTTTTAGTTACTATCATGTAGAAAACAAAATTACGCCGAGAAAAAACACGATAACAGTAAGTCAAGGAAATTAAATCAAAATCAGTATAAAAAAACTTTCATATTTGCCATAAGTTTGAGCTTTGTTCGATTTATATTATAGATTTAAAGGTGAAATGTTTCTTTGGGTTTAAGCGAATATAGTTATCTACACTGTTATTACCACAGGTAACGAAACGCCGCTTTTTTAGCATTATAAGCCAACAAACTTAGTTATAATTGAGACACCTGGGGACGGAAATGAATGTCAGGGAGTAGGGAAATATGTCTGGAAATATTTGGATTACACGGTAATTATTACCTTTTATAGACTCTGTATAATAAACAACTCATGAATTTTAGCTTCGGAATAATAACAAAATGATATCATGAATAAACTGAGATTCAAGAGTGAAATCAAGTTATTTGCATAAACAGGTAGTATATAATTATTTACCGTGAGAAATTAATTTTGGTTAAGTTTTATTATGCTATTTTTTACAGATAATTCTCGAGAAAATAATAAAAATTGCACGCAGTTTTGTTATTTCGTTACAGAGCTCTAAGGCATTTTCTCTCATTTACATCTTTCGTTTTCATTCTAAATAATGGTTTTGATGTTTGAAGAGTACAAAAGTATCGACCTTGTTGACAGGGAAGGAAAATGAAAAACTTTGAGAAAAGTTGATAAAAAAGGAAAACTGTAATATATTTCGAAATAAGAGAATGCACAAGACCTTAGTATTTTTGACACCAAGCTATATTAAAGTAGAATGTAAAACGAAGAAAATACCTATATTTTTGGATATGTTGACAAAAGAACATGAGGATGTGTGTCTTACCAACGCTGAATCACTGATAACATCTGTTATTTCATATTATTTAGTAAGTTAATTTAAGTAATAACATTTAAGTTATTGTATGTTTTGCATGGCTTATCATACATCTGTTCATTACAAGTTTAAACTCACTTCCCAATATTACGAAATAAGAAAGAAAAACAACTTTTATCATTCCCGTTTTTTGCACTTATGATTCGAGGAACTCCAGACATAACAATGTACGAGATTCTTACACGTATTTCTTTATACGTACAGTGGCTTTAAATAGTAACTGAAACATAAGATTATTAAATATTTTCGTTTTAGCTTATATGTAAGACTTATCTTTGGCTTGAACTAAAGGAAAACTTACTTGGAATATACCTGAAGGATGGATCGACATCCAAGCCACAATTACGATAACTTTAGAAATGCAATACTTTCCTTGGTGAATAAAGATTCTGTTGCAATGGCAACATAGTGGGTTTTGCGAAGCTCATAAATAATGCCCAAGGCATTGCTGAAACACTGGCGAACTACAACTTTACTGTCATTCGGAATATCGAAAACTATATGTTGTCACGCAACTGCAAAATACTTTCAGCGTGCAGAATCTTTAGCCGATAAAACACATTAAGCAACATGTACAATGAGAAATAAAATACAGAAAAGTGTATTATCACAGATGAGAGAGTATAGTTTATGGACTTAAAGTGTTCTTGAAACCAGGAGTAAAAATACTCGATAATAAACAGAACTCCGTGAAAATAAATGAACACGCCTTTGGCTCGATGTAGTATATAAATTATTCAAGAACACGTCGTGGATAATACATATTGCTACTTGATTAGCCTAGATGCACTGAGATAGGTTGAAACTTGAGATCTTGTTTAGGGAAGGTTGTGCCATTTGTCGGGCCTTAAAGATAGAGAAGGAAGCTCTTTGTTAAAATTAGGGCATTTACATTTATCATTTTCCAGCGATTAAAATATAGAAGCTGTGTTTCTCTCCAGCACAGCAAACAATAGAACAAAACGGACTTAGTTAGTATTAGATGAGCTAATGTAAGCATGTGTACATTGGTTTACAACTTTCTCGCTATATTGTTATAGAAAAATATTCCATTCCCTAACTAACAACCAGGGTAGAGTATGCTTTTGATGCACAATAGACTTCATAGGCGGAAGTGGTTTTAAATGCTATCAATGTTTTTTTTTTGTTTTTCTTTAACTACGAATTTTAGATTTGCAAATAATTAGTCATATTAACGCAAAAGCAATATTAGAGGGCAATAATGAAGTCAATTCTGCCAAATTACAACCCAAAATACCGTAATCATGCTCGGGCATGGGCTAGTAGCTAGCGAGCTCGGACCGTGAATCCGTTGACGCAAAAATACACTCAGAATCTAGGTGTACCATAAGGGTGGCGGTTAATTCTCACTATTCGGTCAGGTAAGAGTAGACTAAGAGTCGGTAGTGGGTGCTTTTAACTAACTCCTTTCCCTGTTGTCTATTCGTTAAAAATTAGGGGCGGTTATACGCAGATAGATCTTATATATCTTTAAGCGAAAATTCGCAAACAAACATGCAAATGTATCGAGAAAACATTGCTAGAAGACTAACAACTTTTTTCAGTTGCTGGAATACAGATAATTGCTATTATCACTCTGTTGTTTTCTTAATTCAAACAGTTTTTGTACAGCTCTTTGCAACTAAGTACGAACTGAGAAACTTCACCGAACGAATTAAATTTTCTGCGTTAAATTATTTTAAATCAACTATTGCATATAAAAAAATATTAATGTTTAGACTAGATTGAAGGTTAGTGAGTACAATGAAGAAATTCCTACTCCACCTAAGTAAGTTTTTTTTTAGCGTAAAGCCACACAATGGTCTATCTGCGTTTGGTCCACTGCGGGGAATGGAATCTTGGGGTTTGGCGTTTTAACTCCGTAAACTTACCAATAACCCACCAGGGGACCTCAAAGAACTAAGGAAACAGTTGTGTCAATGTTTCGCATTTCATTCATCAAATTCTTAAGAAGAAAAAATCCTACACTTCGTATGCTTGATCGTCATTTTCCTCAACATTCTAACCTTTTAAACTAAAGTTAATTTCACATAAATAAAGCTTTTGTGTTGTTATGCATACACTTATAATGTCATCATTGTTGTTCTAAAACCGTTCTCAAATTAGCATTTTACTTCAAACTCATTTATTTCGTTATTTGCCAATGTGTACAATTATTCTTCTAAAGAAAAAAAATGCATTAATTATTGAATTTTAAACAACAGGACCTCACCTTATCTTTGCCTGTCTTTTTCATATAAATGTTCAGTTTAACTTCTCAAAATAATTCCCACCAAGGAGTTACTCACATGTCCACTTCATATTCCTCTAACTTATAACCTCATAAATTACTTGAACTTGTAGAGCAGAAAACGTTACTTTGTTATTTGCACTTTGGATGCCGATTTCTGAAATGGAAACACATTAATATAACACAGAGTTATTATCTACATTTTAAGGTAAACATACAGTCACTGAGTCATGTTATCACCAACTGGACTATCAAAAATCAGTAAATCAGTGAATATTTTTACACATTAAATAGCATATATAATTACAATTCAAAAATATAGATCACATGCTACTTATCAGAGATTTTTAAGCTAACTTACTGTAAAAAAAAACATAATAAGCAATATATTGAGATAATTCCTTTATTCCTATTATTTAGTTATTATTGATTTTTGTATCAATCATACATATTCACATTCTAGGTCTAGCTGGAGGTCTCATAATTCCCTGTTTTAAAGAATGCAAGCGATCACTTGAATTTGATATTTGACTAAATATCTAGTGATTTTCTATATTCTTATATGTTCTTTCTATATTATGCAACCCATTTCTCTATCATTAGATTAATTATTCTTTTACGACTTACATCCTTTGATATAACACACACACATGCGTAGAAAAACAAAACTAAAAAAGTAATTTCTCTTTCAAAGAATGTCAAATTCAAGATTGAGGCTTATGATTGTTTTTATACGAGGTTAACGTTTTAAACCTCTTACAGTTCGTTGACTTCTATAACTAAAATCTACCAAACTGTAGTTACTTTGAGAACTCCTAGATTTATGTACTAAAACCAGAATATATGATTACTTGATGTTTCTATGTGATAACGTGTAGAATATAAGCTTAAGTAAACTGTCAATGACTAATATATATATATATACACGAAACTTTCATATAACTAACTGCTGATAAATAAGAATGATAGCAAAAACAGACTGTAACTGCTACAGAAATGGTAATATACACAGATTGTGTACATTATATTAAGACGAGTTTGAAGTCTCACCACGTCGTTACAGTCCATGTTGACACGTCCAATCATGCTCTATCTAACGACTGTGCATCTTGACAATAGCCTTGCAGCATAGATTCCATTGAAAAAGTCTCCATCGTAAAGCTTTCATATCCAAGGCACATCTCTCCTTCCGGCTGCTTTGTATAACCTAGCTAGTGTAGGAAGACGACGGGTTTCCAAAGCTCGTTTCAAAAGTCCGGTCACATAGAACTCCATAAACGCTGCGACCGTAGACTTGACCGGTATGTCTTCTTATGGAATTCCATGAATACCGTTTCATTTTCTCTCTGCTTAAGGTATGTGACGATTGAACGGATATGTCATGGAAACAACTTGTAAAATGTAATTGTTGCCTGTGGCATGTTGACTGTTTTTGCTACTGACCTTTATGTTTGTGAATTCCACCTGTAACAAGAGGCCACACACTGCTTACCACAGCTGGGTTACGACTTGTTGCAAGATCATTTGTAGATAGTTCACGTTGCCTAATATATCCACATTCATTTGTTTCCCAGTACCATTAAGTATAATGGATAATTCCGTTTTGGAAGTAAGTCCTTTATCAGAACACCTATTTATGATCTGAGTGTAGAAATGTTTTGCGCCGGAAACTGCTATTACACACCCTTTCCAAAATTTATATATAAGTTTATTTGGTGACATCACACTGCCTACGAACACCAAACAGTTCTGCTGCTATATGTCGTTGCACCGCTGTGGTTGTTACGTATTAAACATTGTATTAATATAACGTACTCAGCCCTCTGTAAAATATCAGTGGCAAACGAATAAAGGGTTAGATACTCAGACTGTTTTTCTTTCTAAACTTGTCGTACGCGATCGATACTAGCAACAGCAAAAAAAAAACTAATTCATAAGACCACCTATACTAAGCCAAAAGTGATATCCCGAATACAGGTTCATGTCCCCAAAAGGGGGACCGAAGGTAGCTTGGAGAGGTCACCCGTTTTGAACACTCGCATCAATATACAATAGTTGTTATCTGTCATTCAATCAGTAGACACTAAAATAACGTCACATAAGAAACGCTTAACGCTGCAATTTGTATTGTCATGACGTCAGTAAAACGTACGCATGGAGAAGAATTATTCACTCTGTAAGCTACAACACAGTGTTGCGTCAGCGTGATCACATGACTATTTTGACGCCACGTATTTTCTAGAAGTATCTT
>NW_013665751.1:0-807 GCF_000517525.1 Limulus polyphemus
ACAGGACTTGTGTCGCTAATGTTTAGTTGGAAAGAGTTTACGGAAAAATTAATTAACAAACGGAGACGTAACAATAGACTTACCACTGAGTCACCAAGAAACCTCTTGAATACCATAATTGTGTCCTATATAATCTTAATATTCAGTTCCTGAGTGAATCTCATTTATTTTAAAATTATATAAATTTATTTAAAATCTAAGTTTGTGTAAAAATATTTGATATTTCCCCTTGGCCTTTACATCATACTATTTATCTATTGTACAGCCCTATCAATGTAGAAATTAAGCAGTTTATAAAAGTTCAAGCTTGTATCTAATTTTAATACTCTTAATTCATCACTCAAAGGCACTAAACAAAAGCAAATAAAACAGCAAGTTCCAGTGTATGGTATTACAATGAAACAAATGCTTAAGTCACATAATTCTCTATTCTGACGTTATTTCTCTGCACTCACAGAACTTCACAACATTTTTAGTTTCTTTCCATTTCGAGTATCATAGTATGATTTAAGCAGTATTCCACATCTTGATCAGTTGATAAATGGAAATGAGATCAAACAATATGACTGCATTAATTCTGAGCTGGTTAAGAAAAAATTTGGAAGTTTAAAAAATGTTAAGGCTCATGGGCCAGATAATATTTCCACATGGGTTTTGAAGGAGGTTAAAGATTGGAAATGTAAGCCACTTGCTACTATTTTTTGTCAGTCCTTGAATAGTGGGCAGGTACCAGAGGATTGGAAACTAGCTCCTCTTTTCAAGGGAGGTGATAAAAATTGTCACAGTAATTATAGACCCATTAGTCTT
>NW_013665751.1:1753-19356 GCF_000517525.1 Limulus polyphemus
TATTGAATACAAGTCTGAAGAGGTTATAATTTCATTGTACAGGTCACTGGTTAGGCCACATTTGGAATACTGTGTTCAGTCTAGGGCTCCTTACCTTAGGAAGGACATTGAATTGTTGGAAAGGGTTCAGAGAAGGGTAACTAGAATGGTGCCTGGGATGAAGGGACTATCATACGACGGGAGGCTGAAATCTCTCAAATTTTGGTAGAGTAGGAGTCATCTTCAGCTAAGACAGTTATATTTTTTTAACAGGGTGGTTGGCCTTTGGAATAGGTTGCCTTCAGATGTTGTAGTGGCAGTAAATTTAAGTGAGTTTATGAAAAAGCTTGATAAGTATATGAATGAAAAGGGCTCGATTTAAGATTTTTATTTTTTTAATAATTTTAATTTCGTTTTGAGGATAGACCAATAGGTCCCATGTTGCCTCAAAATATTATGTTAAAAGCAATATCTCTTTTCTCTAGAAAATAATTTTTTGGAATATTATTATCTCCATTGAATAAAAGTTGATGTTGTTTAAATGTAAAGCTAAACAATAGCTGCCTGTACTCTGTCCACCAGTGGAAATCAAACCCAGAATTTTAATGCTGTTAATCTGTTAACTTGCCACTGACCTACTCGGGGAACAAAAGTTGAAAAGTATTAAATGTGTTCAGTATTTGTACTTTAGCTATGGACTGAAATCTCAAATTTTCCTAATATGTATAATAATACTTTCTTGCCAGTGAAAAACTACAAATGAAATTTATTTTTATCTTATCCAAACTGCCTTATCTTCTTAATAATTTTGAAGACAAAATTAAAATTTCATGGTGTATTTCCAAAGTACTTCCTCATTTTGGCAATCAGACTATAAGAACATTGAGTGTATTTCAACTTTTTTTAAATTAATCATCTACTAGTTTGAGACTATATCCTATATTTTACTTTGATAAAATCTATTTGTTAAGATGATGTTAAATTGGTCATTTGCTTTTGAAATATGTGTAACTGCCATGTGCAGGAATTGAATAATGGGCTTTGTTGTATGGCTATTTTACAAATATCCAGGTTTCATTACAAATGATAAATAATTCCTCTTAAAAGATTATTCATATTTTGGTGATCTTGTAAAATTAGTGAATCACTGGTGTTATAACAAGATAGATAGAGATTTAAAAGTTTCAGTTCTTGCTTGTTCATCTGATACAGCACTAGTTTTGGAAATTCTGGTTAAGAAGTATGCTTGTTCATCTACATTGAATTATTCTGGCACTTGGAACACTGCAAGTTGGCCCCTTTGTGTTGACAGTAAAAATTGTGGTAATATTGTGTTAATATTTATCCCAGAATAAACTTTGAAATGAAACCACTCATTCAGTAAGTTAGGGAATTTTATGTTCAAATCTTGGTGAGTATAATTTGAAATAAAGGGAGTATAAGCATAAAATGTTATTAACATAAAGTTTGTTTGTTTGTTTTGAATTTTGCGCAAAGCTACACGAGGGCTATCTGCACTAGCCGTCGTTAATTTAGCAGTGTAAGACTAGATGTCATCATCACCCACCACCAACGCTTCGGCTACTCTTTTACCAATGAATAGTGGGATTAACCATCACATTATAACGCTCTCACAGTTGAAAGGGTGAACATGTTTGGTGTGATGGGATTTGAACTCACGACCTGCGAGTCGAGCGCCCTAACCACCTGGCCATGTCGGGCCTAACATAAAGTTATGCATTTCTTTCACAAATATATTAGGACCTTTTATTTTTGAAATTTATAAAATAGTGAATTATAAATGTTCTACTTGAATTTTACATATTTAGTACACCAGTTAAATGAAAAACCAAAGTGAGAGTTTTATGCTTAGAATTCAGGATATCCTTTTAATGTTTACTTGACTCCTTAGATTTGTAGTAATTTTAAATCTGAATAGTAGTGACCATTTAACATTTCTTGATCATTTCTGAAACTATCCAAATTTCTTCCAAGACAAAGCATTCAAAATAATTAACAAAAAGCTAGTAGCATGGCATTTAAATTTAATAACTGAATTACTTCATAGAACATGCAATTTATCAGAAAAAAATTCAGTTGTTTTGCTTTATCTATCTATAGCTCTAAAATTTGTCTTCTATAAAATGCTAGATTTATCAGAATTGCTAGGTGGTTGGTTTTGTTCTAGTTACTTAAGTAAGAATGAATAGTTCTGGGCAAATAAGCTAAAAGAATGACTTAAAAAATAAAGAAACAACAAATCCAGCCAGGAAAAATATTTTATTATGTACATACAGTTTTGTTTTTTTACAAAAGCTTCATTAATGTAAATTATTTTAAGTAGTTATTGTATAAAAATTCAGCATATATTCTGCTTTGTTTCAATCCAGAAATCCTCCAGTTACAAATTTGCCATTCAGAACTCATAATGATCTCAAACACATATGTATATATGTGTGTGTTACTTTTCATTTAGAGAGAGCTTGGATTATAAACATTAAATATCTTATAGAAAATAATATAAAAGCCAAAAGGCATTTTGTATCACATGAAAAAAGGATACACTGATAACAGACAGTGTTATCTTACAAGATCTGTATACATTTTTACAAGCTATATTATCATAAAGCATCACACAATTTGGGCTTTTAATGATTTATTGACAAAATCCATCACAATTAAATTACTGCATTTTTCTTTCCAGGAGTGTAGTTATTTTAAACACTATTATAATTTAACCTTTAAGTACTGTTGAAAAAGATCTCCAATCCCAAATAGAATTATATTGCACCTGGGATTTAATAATTTATAGCACATTAAATATTTGAGGAAAAAGTTTGCCGAAATGGTATTTGTATTTAGGAAGAAAAATTTTGTTGGTGTTTTGGCCCCTTACATTGAGAATAATGGTGATGTCAAATTTGGAGCAAACATAGGCAATGTTTTATTTACAACCTGTTTACATATTTAACAATGCAATTGCACTATGCCTGCACAAAAGAACAAATTATTAAACAATAATAAATTAGAAAGAAGGTGGATAATTCTTTAGGAATACATTCATATTTGGAGTTCAGTTTCTGATCCCGATGATGCAATAGTAGCAGGATTAGATGACCTCTGGTATCGAGAATAATGTGGAGTTACCAACCCAGAAATTGTAGCCACTCCTCCTCCTGAAGGTACTAATGGTGAAATAGATGGTGAACGTGTAGCAAGGGGAGAAAGTGCTGGAGAAAAACTGGGAGACATTGCTAGTGAAGAAAATGTACTTTCATGGCTAATTGGGGAACGTGGCAATGATGGTAGGGATGTGGTCTGACTAGTGTGTCCTGAACTGAGTGCTACAGGAGCAATGGAACATGGGGCCACATTTGTTATTAGGGGTGGAGGCAAAGTTTTAACTTGAGGATTAAGAGTTTTCTTTGGAGAATTGGAAAAAGATG
This sequence comes from Limulus polyphemus, assembly GCF_000517525.1. Classification (NCBI taxonomy): domain Eukaryota; kingdom Metazoa; phylum Arthropoda; class Merostomata; order Xiphosura; family Limulidae; genus Limulus; species Limulus polyphemus. The sequence goes on from NW_013665751.1 coordinate 5,179, forward strand.
GAGGAACATCATCGTCTTTTAATCGAGCAATTTCAGCAAACACATGGGCAAGGGGTTGGTATTGTGGTCCCCAATCTAAAAGGTAGTCCCAATTATAGCTCCCTGTAAGCTCTTCCTCACTATGTACAATAGAACTTAGAGACCCAGTCATGGAGGGCTCACCATCATCCCCAAAACCAAATGCACGTGTTCCATCCATAATAGCATTGTTTTCTTCTGTACCAACATCATTTAACTTGGAATAAATAAGATTTCCAATGTTCATGCTATTTCCTTCTCCACTACCTTCTTCATCAAACATGTGCATGCTTTCTACGCTATGAGCATTTTGTATTTTATTAAAGTCCTGAATATTATGTGGATCAGAATGTGAAGTGTTGATACCAAGTCGTGCTAAGTACTCTTGTGTATTTTGGACAGAAATATCAGACAGATTGTCATCATCTGGATGAATACCCGAGTCAGGGACAGTAAGTCTCTGGATTTTATGTTGCTGAAGGAGAGGTCCTTCATTGATCATTCTTATCTCCTCATCCTCTACATCTCCATCTTCAGCAGATCCTCGACCACTAGAAGCAGAGTGAGACTGGTCTGAAACCTCTGAAGTTGTTCCGTTAATGTGCTGTGTTCGGTTTGCTGGATTAAAATGGGAAATATCATTGTAGTGAGGAGGAAATTGGGAGATTCCTGAAGTATGTGATGGAGGTGAGCGAATATCTATGGTATCAAATGAATTATCAAAGCCCTGGATAACACTAGGCTTACCACTTCTCTTATTTCTCATTCGCAAGAAAACAATTAAAGAAAGAAGTACTACTGCAATGATAGCCAAGACAATAACAAGCCCAAGTGCCCAGGCAGGGAGGCTTCCTTCCACTTTCTCTTCAGCTGATGCAGCTGATGTAGCATTTAAAGTGTAATCAATGGTAATCTCAACCATGGCTAAGCTGGTGAGTGAATAGGGTCTACCACTTCCAGCTACCACAACAAGTGAAACATCTTGGCTACTTTGGTCATGTCTACTTTCTATTGGTTCATAGTTAAAAAGAGATTTTATAGTAATTACACCTGTTGTACCGTTGACTTTGAAGTTTCTATGTGATTCACGTAGATGATATAAGACATGACCATCAACTCCTTCATCCATATCTTCAGCTTTCACCTTACCTACCACAAAGCCAGTAGGTGCATTGCCAGGAACCATGAAATGATAGGAACTATGTGTAAATTCAGGTGGATATTCATCCTTACTTTCAATGTTTATTTGAGCTTGAACAGTAGTATACTTACCACCTTTATCTATAGCCATTATTGTAAAGTAAAACCTATTTTTTGCTTCATAATCAAACACTATATCTGTTGAAACAATGCCCGTTTCCATATTGATGCTGAATTTGTCTTTTCCATCTCCATCTGTTATGGAATAATTCAGTTTACCATAAGTTCCTCGATCACCATCATTGGCATGTGCCATAAAAACTGAAGTGCCAACAGGAGAATTTTCTTTCACAAACTCTGTATACATTAAGAGTGGAAAGTATGGGTTATTATCATTTTCATCGTTTACTTGAATAGTTATGCTAGCTAAAGAAGAAAGTGGGTGTTTTGAATCACCATCAGAAGCTTGAACAACAAAATGGTATTGTTGCACTGATTCATAATCAAGGGTTTCAACAAGTGTGATTATTCCATTATTAAAATTCAGCTGAAATTTATTCTCTGTGTTTCCAGATGTAATATTGTAAGTTACACGACTGTGACCAGTTTCATCTTTATCCGATGTCATCAGGTTAAGCACAGTTGTCCCCACAGGTGCTAATTCTGATAAAAAGACTTCATACTGACTTTGATTGAACAATGGAGGATTATCATTGACGTCAAGAACCTGGATTATAACTTCTGCTGTGGTATTTAAGGTAGGAGTACCACGATCTGTTGCTACAACCTAAAATTTACAAAACACTATATTGTAATTCAATATTAAATTGTTAGACTTGTGCTTTTGAAAAAATTAATACATTTCACTAAATAATGACATATTAGCTATATATACTTATTCAATCTTTTAATATGAAGACAAGAATTAATTAAATATTTTAATACTATAGTGTTTAAACAAATAACATTTATAAAAAAACAATAATTAGTTTGAAGGAACTTAGTAAAGAAATAATAAAAAACAGCAATATCAAAACCAATTAAACATGCATACACCTAGTTAGCCTGCACAACTGAAACTATTAAGCCAGTAGAAATTAACGCTCATTTTAGCATTAAAAAAATTTTATCTCTAATATGTCCTGAGTTAGTAAAACAAGTTTGACCCTGGGGAACCTTGGTTTTGAAACACAAATGTTTATGCACCGTAGGCCCACAAAAACGTATTTTTTGTAATAGACATCATGTATTTACTGTTTGAAAATTTCAATGTACAAGTATTAAAAAGCAACATTAAAAACATGACTATATGTATGCTTTGTTTCAGCACATGATATATTCCAGTATGGTTTATTTCATTACTGGGCTGCTATACAACACAGAATATGAAAAGTTGCAAGGATGATGCAAAGCTACAACACAGAATATGAAAAGTTGCAAGGATGATGCAAAGCTAGAACACAGTTGAACTACATAGTTGGTTCTCAACAATCTGGAGTAATGGAGGGGATGAATGGCACAGATAACACAAACATATGGATGATACAAAACACACGAAAAAAGCTTACATATATGTATGTTTTTCTAAGAAAATTAAAAAAGTTGAGAAACAGATTTTTATAGAATACATATTAAAAGTTTTACATAACCAACAACATAATGGGCTTTACTAAAATAATTTAAAATAATCATTTAAAGTCTTCTTTTTTTTGCTTGATATACTTTTTTTAATTGCAAGATGCAGCTACAGTACATTTCACTGTTGAATCTTGTCCACTGTTTTCAGTAATCTTGGGTATTTGTTGCATTGTCAATATAATTAGTTTGTTTTGACATTTTGTTCTCAATAGTCAATAAACACATGACACAACACTAAAAATTGTAAACTAAATAAGAAAATAATGAAATGAAGAATGAAAATAACAGAAAACAAAATGACTAGGAACTGTAGTGAAAGAAGTTCAAAGCTACACTGAAATATAACAACTTATACAGGATTTTCTGGATCTTGGCATAGTTAAACTGCAAACTGGGTAATAGAGGGTGACTATAAATCATAATAACATAATGCATCAGCATGTTATAACATATAAGTTATAAAAGCATCATTAGGAAAATAAATACATTTAATTAAAAAGTTGTAATAAGATTTGTATAGAACTGTACGTGTGTGTGTGTGTGTACATATATATATATGTGTATGTGTGTGATAACTGAAATTATGGTTATGGCATGGCAGTTGTAACACATATTACACTACTTTTTTGTGATAAAGTTGAGTTTTTATATGTGTTATTTTATGAATAATCACAGTATTTTAATGATTAAATTATACATATATATATATTGTAATTTAATTGATGGGTGCTCTTTCTAATAATGTTTAATGAGCAATATATATAGCAGTACTCTGTGCTTTTCCTGAATGGCTGTTGATCATTCTCCTATTTCAAAATAAGCAGATACCCCAAATTAAATGGATGATAACCTTTGTTCCTATAACTGTTAAAACATGCAATTGTTAATATGTTTTTTCGTTGGTTTCAGGAAAGACACATTACAAAATGGGCTAGTGTGTTATTTGTCAAGCATATAGGGGTGAAGGTGTTGGTATGATTAGATAGCTTAGAGAGAATGGCACCAACAAGCAGAGCTTGCTGGTATCATTCATTGCAGGTCCACCTCCAGGTGAGTTCTTGGAACAATTTGAAAACCATGCTGGACAAGAACAATTATGGCTTCAAGACAGACAATGACTCAATGATTCCTATAATCACAGACAAAGGACCAGTCACACCCGAGTTGTTTAACAATATTGTTGTTCATCAAAGTGTACCTTGCAGTTATTCAAAGAAGCAGACTGCTTGCAATATCTATTGCAAGTGTGAAGGATAGTGCAGAAATAGTACCTTATTGAAAACTGTAGACAATACTGAACAAAATATTGATGAGGGCAGTGCTAAGTAGAGACAAGTAAAAGTTTCTACTTCTGTTTTGATTGGGTAATAGTTTAGTCTATATGAAATATACGTTTCGTTACTGATAACGTGTATAAACATTACCTCATGCAGTATTGTATTACTAATTACTAAAACTGAAAAACAAACTAACAAAAAAATGTTATGTGTATATATAGTGGTGTGTTCCAAACACAAGGAACTGTATAAGTAATCTTGGAGATGTTTTATATAAAACAAATACATTCAGAAGCTCAATCTAGTAATGTTATGAGGTTATTTCGATTTTGAGTACAGACTTTAGCTTTTTCTCATGCTACAAAACAAGATGTATGCCATATATCCTGACAATATTTTACTGTGATACACTGCACATGCTTCTGTCATTTTATACCTCAATTAATATTATGTGAAATGTCTATTTTTGTAAATTAATGGCCTATTATTACTTCCAAAATGTATCGGTATTTCTAATTTTCTTTTCTAAAGGAGTATGACACCAAACATCTAAAATTGTATGAAAATGATTCAGCTTGACAATGCAATAATTTATGTCAGCAACTGAAAATCTTTGGCAGGAAATGCAAAGAGAGAAAATTGGCTTGATGAAGACAAAATATTGGTATTAAAAAAATACTTTTATTCTTGAATAAAAGGTTTTTCTCACAACTGTCCAATTTTAGTTAAAACTTTAGGTTATCAGGCTGAGATAGTTTTCATATACACTTAGAATGCTTCAGTAGGTTTTTCTAGTATGTGAATTTAAAAAAATTTACATGCCAAAACTTTCTTAAAAGTATTTCAATACTTTTTTAAAGAAAATTAACTTCCTACTCTTATGTGTAATTATTTTGTTACAAACAATTTATTTTATCTCATGGTTAAAATGTGCTTATTTCAATTCCAATTTTAGTTTAGTTACTCTACTAAATATAATATTCAAAATTATGTTTGATATTCCACTTCTAAGTGGCTGTTGGAATTTGTAGTTTGGTTTTAAAAAGTGGCCATAATGGTAACTTCAGTATTTAGAAGGTTAAATAGAGCACTTAGATCAATTTGTTTGATGAATAGCATAAACATATTATGTTGCTGAAATAATCAATGTTGCTTTAAGTTTAATAGTTGAACACTGTTCAAACAAAGTAATTTCTAGTAAAGATAATATAGAAATATAAAATTTTTACAAATGAAATCTGAAGATTAAATTGTTATTACAATTAAGATAAATGTAATTAAGGAAACTTTCCTGTACAGTAAAAACTGAAGAAACTCAAAACTAATTATTTTTCTTACCTGTAATGAAAAAGTTTCAACATCTTCTCTATCCAGTTTTTTTACCAATATGATTTCTCCTGTATTTTTAGAGATTGAAAATGTCCCTCCAAAATTTCCGCTAAAGATGAAATAAGAGATTTGATAATTTGAACGTGATTCATCAAGGTCTGTTGCTGACACTTTCAGTACTGTAATTCCAAGGGGAGTATCTTCAGAAATATGAGCACTGAAAACAGAAGAATTTTGGAATTTTATAACAAAAGACTACATAAAAGCATAAGCTCCTTTTTGTTTAAATTGTTGCAGCTCTTTCTCACTTAAAATTACTGGGACTAAAATGATATACAAATTTTGAATATTTATAAGATTACTGAAAACTATTTGTGTAAAAAACAACGTATTGTTCACCTATAGTTACTAGGCAATCAATGTAAAATATAAACTTACTTGTATACTGATTGTGAAAATTTTGGGACATTATTGTTTACATCCACAATCTCAACTTGAACTGCAGCAACATCTGCAAGTGGTGGCACACCGTTGTCTTGAGCTTTTACTATCAGATGGATAATTGGTCGCTTAGGATTAAATGTGAGAGTTTTGTTCGTGTAGATGATTCCTGTGAAAGATAATTATTTTATGTAGGAGATTATTTTAAATAAAGTAGCACTTCAAATACTTTCATGTTCCTTCTAGTAAAATTTGCTTCTCACAATTTTCACTCATTAGGTTACTGATGGACTAGGGTTGTAAAAGCAGCATTTTTAAATACTAGTTTGATAATAACCCTTCATCAAGTTTAGAATCTAAATAATTAACATGATTAGATATAATTTTTAAGATTGTATTCATCTGTAATGATAAAGTAAGACAAAAAGACAGGAATAATAAAACAATAAACTTTTGGAAACTAAATGTTTACAAGACTATATAGGGGAATGACAGAATAAAGGACTCCAACGTAAATGGGCTGTATTCTGAAGATAACAGGACAAGAGTACACAAGTTTAAGACTTGGAAAAGATAGATTAAACTCCAGTGAAGAAAGTTTTATTTTTCTAACAGAATGATTGACTTATGGAATGAGTTGCCATTGGAAGTAGTGGGAGGGAACACTTTACATGAGATTAAGAGGGGAACAAATGATTTCATGAGAAGCAAAAGGGTGGGTTTGCAAGGAAGGCATTAAAATACCAAATGTTCCCAGGTTATGTTAAAATAAAACATATGTAGTTTTAAAAATGAAATACATACATATGTGTAGATATGTTGACAATATTTGCAAAGTAACTTTAGCTTGTATTTAAGAAATCTAAAACATACCACAACCTGTTTAACAAGTTGGTATGCATATAATAAGATCATGAATTTACCAGTATCTTTGTTGATATAAAATCCATTAGCATGAGTCTGTTCTCCTAAGCTATATGTCAGTCTGGCATTTTCTCCAGAATCAAGATCTGTGGCATTTACCTTAATAACAGAATAACCTGGTTCTACAAATTCAGAAAGTTGCACCTGGAAAACAGAGAAGAAAAAAATTATTATTTTTTAATTAGAGACAGTTTTAAATTATGTTGGTTATACAGTTCTATAAAAATTATATATCCAAAGAATTTTCAATGCTCTGGTAGCTAGCTAGGATATTTTAGATCACTCATGTGTAACTTCCTCCAAGGTGCGGGCAAATTGCAATTTATAAATGAACTTGTGGGCCACACTATATGAAGCAAAAGTAAAAAAGACTGTGATTTTCTTAGAAAAATTTCTTGTTATTACCATAAAAAGGGTACAAATAGAGTAGCAATATTAAAAAAAGAAACTGAATTTCCTCTAGTGTGAGAAATGTGACATATTTTCTCTAGGCATCCCCTCTTCTCTCATTTATTCATCACCCCTTCAATGAGTACAAAATTGATTTATTACAGAAGAAAAATATGAGTTTGTTGGCAGCTTGTGGGCTGAATTGAATTATATTTTAAGAACTGATCACAGGCCAGATAAAACCACCGTGCGGGCTGTATGTTGCACATGCCTGCTGTAGTTAATTCTGCTTCATAAACAACAAATTAAGTAAAATATCCAAAAATAAATTTCACTGGTGCATTTGTAATCAGTTACTTTCTTTTTGAAGTTCCTTAATATACATCCATATTTCACCATAATACTTTATCTGGAGAATGGTACAAACATCACTCCAATTTGTAATTGCAACATTATTCTTTTAAAATTTTATTCATCAATGCAAACTAAAAACAGAAAATTATAATGTAATATTAATATTTTAAAACTTAATACAAAAATATATCTATACAAAATATAGGTTTTGATTCACAACTTCTCAAACTGCAAACTAACTTGATAACTCTGCTGCATGAACACAGGTATGTTGTCATTAATATCTGTTACGTAAACTGCAAGATATGTTTCTGCAAGATGGGCCGAGTCTGATACTTGGAGTTGGAGCTGGTACTGATCTTGTTTTTCATGATCCAAAGGTTTAGCAAGAGTGATGCGACCACTAAAGCGATCAATGTTGAAAACTCCTCTAGAGTTGCCTCCTTCTGCGAAGCTATATATTAATGCTGGGTTAGTGTCAACATCATTGGCAGTTATGGTGGTGATCACTGTGCCTACTACAGTACCTAGAATTAAGTAATGAAATACCTAGAGATAAAATATCAGGACAAATGATGACTCAAACAAATGTGGTTGAAACATATAGCAAAATATCCATGTTTTGCAATAATAATTTATTATGGTTTAAAAGGTATATTACTTTTAATAACCAAAATTCCACAAGATATATGAATAAGTTAATTACACTTCCTAAGGTCAAGAAAATCTGAAAGCTAGATAATTTAGCTTTAAAGCTGGATACTTTTAAATTTTATTTCCTAATGAAGAATATACAGATATGTGTATAGAAGCTAAAATAATAAAATAAATCTTAACACACTAAATTTGATATCCAAAGGCAAAGAGAGTTCCACTTGTCAACATTCTTTATCACTGACCTAGGAAGGCTGACAAGAGGTAATTATATTCCTCAAAGCGAAGTGAGATGTGAATTTTGCCACCAAATATGAGCATTCACAACATAACTTGTTGCACAATATGGCAAAGAAAACCTGTGTGCTAGATCAAGATAATCTATATATAAATAAAATATTATAAAAAGATATTTACATTTGTCTAGAAATGGCCTAATTACTTGAAGCTTTAAGAATGAGCAAATGTATTTCTTAGCTTATTATAAATTTGTCTTTAATATTTAGATATAACAACCACTTCAAACATGAGTACTTATTTAATTTAGTAAATGAATTTAATCATGCATATCCACACTATTCTGAATAAACATATGTGATCTTCTTACCTTCACTGATGCTGACTACATTATATGGGGGAAACACTGGTTGATTATCATTTACATCAACAATAGTTATTTTGAGCACACAAGTTCCTGTTAGCTGTGGAAGTCCTTCATCTGTTGCAATAATAGTCAAAAAATAGTTGTCTCTAATCTCCCTGTCCAAGACAATATTTGTTTTAACTATTCCACTGAAGGGTGGGTCAATCGCAAATGCATTGTCATGGTTACCATCAATTATGTGATAAATGATGTTACCTCTTCCTCTCTGATCGTCATCAGTTGCTGAAACCTAAATAATTAATATGATAACATATTTTATAAAATCTAACTGATCTAAGCAGTAAACAAAACTCATTCAAGAATAATAATGTTCCTCGGAAGTAAGAGTTGCTGAAAGTTAGGTTTTGTTTCAGAAAAACATCCATATATAAGTACATCAACTAACCAGAAACAAAGGTCAAAAGGACAATGGTTCAAAGAAATATGGCATTATCAATTTGAATTTTCTGAAAAGTTAAAAGTACTGCAGTACTTTTGGTCTAAATACATTTTTTAGAATTATTGAAGTATTGAGAATATCATCCAGATAGCTGAACTTACTTGAGTAACAAATGTTCCCTTGTGGTTGCCCTCCCAAACAGAAGACACGTAACGTTCTTGAGAAAATCGAGGTGGGTTATCATTTTTGTCTATCAACTGCACAATTAAGGAAGCATAGCCATACACTGGAAGTGGACTTAATGTCTGAGCGATTACAGCTATTCTTAGATGAGGAGAAGATTCAAAATCTAATTGTTTCGGATCATGTACTTTGATATGCCCTGAAAAAATAAATATAGAATATAAAATCTAAATAAATTTACTGGTACATTTATTGCTAAGCAATATTTAGTGAAAGTTACATCAAACTACTTTTCTTAATGTTATTTAAAAATCAATTATTTTCAGACCTTGCAAGCAGATGAATAAATAGAATCCCTTATTTTAATTTTTATCACATAAAATTACACATGAATATCTTAATTTTTATCAACTAACATACAGAATCTGTTACAATTATTTAGAGCAGAGGGTGTTTATCCAATCTTTTAATTTTTAAAATGGTTTTGAATGCTATAAAGATTTCTCTACCTTTTTTCTGGTGTTGAAGTATGTACTAATAATACAACAAAATGTATGTACCCTTTAACATCTATATCTAAGATGTTATATCACAATAACCAAGCTTTACAGATATTATGATAGAAATGTATATTGAAGAAATTCAAGTACAACCTGGAGATTAAAATTCATTTATAAGAATGACAAAAGAATGTATTATTTGTTATATTTCCACCATTTTGTCTTCATGTCTTCTTCAGAAATCTGTACACTATAACACAAAAACAATTTAAAAAGGTATACAACAAAATGACCTATCTTAATCTGTAAAAATACGATATAAAAATTCAAAGGACAGCTCTGAAGGTACTCCATGTTGCATTATTACTGATGAGAATAATATTTTTACACAGAAATGTATAAAATAAAAATTACAGGACCAAATAATTTTAGAAATTTTACATAAGAGAAGGAATATTCAAATAACTTATTAGAGATGAAAAAAAAATACATTTAACTATGAAACAATTTTTAAGAAGAAACAAAAAATACAATAAATCTCTTTCTTAGTGAATATATTTGTTTCTGGGTGTAAAGTGCTTCTCTTTACTTTCTGTCAAAAGAATATCTGGACAATATTATAGCTGTGAAAGGACACTGAGAGCTATCCTTAGAATTTTGCTTTATCACTACATGATGACCAATTTTTCATATGAAGAGGAATTATTTTCTTCTATACCTTTTGAGTAGTTATTGTACTATTGTGTAAACATTCTTGATGAAACTTTAGAAATAAAACCAATATCATCTTATATGGAGCTTAGGATGTTTTTTTGCAACATATATTTTGCTTTGTGTACTGTAACTTTTCCAAAACATTATCTTTCATGCATCATTGTTCTATATTGATGGAAAGAAATAACTACTAACATAAGTATTATAAACTAATAATAATAATACAATATTTTGATGTCTACCTACCTGTTTCAGAATTTATGGTAAAAGCTCCTTTGTCATTTGCTGTTGGAAAACTATACTTGATGATTGTGTTCTGATTATCAAGAGAAACAGCTCTCACACTGGTAACTTCTAAGCCTTTTGGAGGATTTTCTTGAAGCTCAATCCTGTAGGTTTCGTCCTGAAACTTTGGGGGAGTGACTAGTGCTCCATCTCCAACAATAATTTCTAAGACCCCTACAAAATAACATCTGAATATATTTTTTATCCTTATTTCTGCATCATTCACACCTCAAAATGGAGTAAGAAGAATACCTTTTATGCACGAACTAATGAAAAAAGGTTCATTATATTGACTGCATTCAAACATTATACACAAACAATCAATTTAAAATAATGCTTAGAACTAACATGTAATGTAAAGACTATTTAAACTTAAACTGCCTGTATAATTAAAATCCATAGAATGTCTGCTAATTTATTTTTCAGTTTTAATTTTTATGAGTTTTTTATGTTTATTTTTAACTATTAATTCTCTGATACTAAACATAATTTTGTTTATATTTTAAAGTAATTAAAAAAAAACACCAATCTTTTTACCAGAAGTAGCTTGAGGTGGTTGTCCATTATCATTTGCTGTAATTTCAATGTGAAACACCTTGCCTGCATCTGGAAGAAGACTCCCTGTCACAGTTACAACTCCACTTTGACTGTCCAGGTGAAACTTGGCATTTAAAGGTGGGGAAATAAAACTGTTAAAGGAACAAAACTCATTAAATAACCCATATTAACATCAAAGCACAAAGCTAGAGTTTATTATTCCACAGTGCAAATTTATGTTAGCATAAAAGATAAAAATCATGCATATATATATAACAAATATATTTATAACTTGAGAAAGAAAGAACCACTATAGTTTTCAAACATATTTTACTCATATTCTCAAAATAAAAAAAAACACTTCAACTGAAGTATACATCTTGTATGTGAGAATTCTCAATAACAATACAAAAAATAAACTGTTTCTAAACTGCAACAAGTCTGGTCTTGTTCTTTGATTCACCCTTGTTCAGAGGTGGAATTTGCTGAAATTGATCTGACTCAGTAACAGGATTCAAATTCAAGAATAAATTCAGCCTTACAATTTTCCTTCACTTATAAATTCACATTTCGTAATAATGAGAGATGAAATAACATTATTTTAGACAGCTTGTATGCTGAAGAGTTTAGAATGATAAATTAGTAGCATTAATGTTACTTACCCTTCAATTATCTGTAAAAATGTAATTTATTTGTGGTAACTAAAAGCATCTCTAAAACCATACACACAAACTACAGTCTACCACTACAAGTAACTTGGTCATGTTCTTCAACTTAAAAAATCTTGATAAGTGTAAAAAATGTGCAAAAACTGATATATAACTCAGTAACAATGGCAAGTCCAAGAACAGATTGAACCTAACAGTACTTTCTTGCCAAAATTCACAACTGGGGAGAGAAATAAAAATTATAACAAGGGTGTGCAACATTATACAATTACATATGGTCAAACAATAAATCAACATTCAAAATATTTTAACCAATAAAAGTATTAAATACAAATAAATTAAATTTTAACTTATATTTTATGTTAATTATTTCATCCAATAGACACTAACTGATCTACAAACCTATAATGGATTTCAGCATTAGGACCCTGATCAAGGTCTGTAGCTTCCAGGTGAATGACTTGCACACCAGGATGGGCATGAGCTGACACTGATGCTATATATGGATATTTCTTAAATATGGGTTTATTGTCATTTATATCTAAAACTGTTATATGCACAAGAGCTTTTTCTGATCGAGCATCATATTGTCCACTATCAGTTGCTCGAACTTGGAACTTGTAAGATGATTTCTTTTCTCTGTCAAAGTGACTAAAAAAAATAAATCTCACTTAACATTCATCCTTTATTTTATAAATTTTAGTGTGTTTTTTTAAATCTATAATACTGTTGTAAAAGAAAAAGACCATTAGAAAACATTCTAGTGTCAGTTAGTTAAAATTCCCATCAATAACCAATTTCGAAAATAAGTATTATTGTAGTAACAAAATATCAGATTAATGCTATGGACATTTGTTCAACATTCATTAGCTAAAATTTAAAAAGTTCTATTAGTAAAGAAAAAAAAAGGATCATATGATTAAGTTAAACTTAAAGCTTATATTTAGTATGTTCAAAAATTTTTTTAGTTTAGCACTGCATAAAATAGTTAAAATGTAACAAGGCTGAGACAAACAATTACATGAGCAAACTTTGTTACTTTGATCAACATTTTTGCCTCAACAATAAGCAACATTTTCTTTTAATATTTTATTAATTTCACAACTAGCCAGAATATATTCAATATTAACACACAGCTACCTCTGTGAAATATATTTTATCTATAACTTATACTTTACTACAATGTCCATGCCATATCTTGGAGATTATAAGACAGTACATTTATAGCTATTTACAGGAAAATCAGATATCTAACAGCTCATTCCATGTTGCAACTGCTCTGGTATGTTTACAATATGAAAACAATAACAAGAGTAAATTACATAATAATCTTAAGTGTTAAGGTATGATTTTGATTTCCAATTCATTTGCTATAATTAAACATCATCCCCTTGAAAGCAATCTTAAGTCTTCTTGCTATTATCCATAACAAATTCAGGTGAAAAGTTTTCTGCCAATACTTAAACTTGAATCAAAGATCATTGTTCAACCCCAGTAGTTACTATAAATAACATCATATTACCCCCAGCCCCACCATGAGCCAACAAATGCATATACCTATATTACATACAACTATACCAACTTTAGCTTTTGTGTTGAAAGAGGTTATTATCTCGAATTACTAGAAAGGGTTCAGAGGAGGGCTTTTACGACAATTCTAGATTTAGAAGTGTTAGTATTGTTATGTCTCCGGTTGTTAGTTAATTACTCGTAAAAATTATTTCCGAAAAACTTCAGCGATACAAGTCCTTTCTCAAATAAAACTAGTTTATTCTTTCTCAATTCAACTTTGCAGTACACTTAATTTCTACAGTCCATTTAACTTAAACACACGCTATAATTCTAATCGAACGATTCACGCACTTTATTTACTACCGTGCTTGACTCAATTGTCCGTCTATATCTTCAATCTCTCTGTCTGCTATTCAGTTGTCGCCGTCACTTTATTTATCGGCTTATATACTATAAGAGCGCCATTCTAGCAACCACTAGGACCTTCGACAAGTTCCTCAATCTTTCTAGATACTCCGCTGTCGTAACAGTATTATATTCTACGGTTTGTTTGTTTGTTTGTTTTGAATTT
>NW_013665751.1:20221-21204 GCF_000517525.1 Limulus polyphemus
GTATAAGAATGCTAACCCGAAAAGTCCAGTTATTATACTCCACCGCTCTCCAATTGCTCCATTAAGGCCAGAACGCATCGCACCTTAAAATTAGTCGAAGGGAAAATGCTAGGTGATGCTATGAATTATAGGTGGACTTTTCCTGGAAAAAGAAAGGAGAAAGAGCTGTCGCCACAGTAGATTAGATGGAGCATGTAATGAGCTTAAACAAATGTTTGTATTGTACACACATGCTTGACAACGCCTTTTCTTCTCAATGAATTCTATCACTTCAACAACGTGTTCCTTCATTTTGTAAACATTCGGAAAAAAGAATGGTCTACGCAAACTAATTTATGGGACGGTGTCGATCAGATTGCACGACGAAAAATTCGACAATGTCAGGTGTTAGTGCAGCAGTCGGAGAGCGGCAGCACATAATGACTGAATTATTCTGGTTAAGCAATGACTTGAATAAATCGTAACAAATTAGAGGTATGTAAATTCGTTTGTAGAAATTTCGAGGTTATGAAAAGTGTTTACACTTTAAACAATAATTTATCATCATTAGTGTTTGTCTATAACAAATACAAAAAAATATGTTTAACTATCTTCCTTTTTTTTTATTTTATCAGCCAAGTAAGGCCTGTAGGATAGGTCGCTCGAATTGCAATCTGCGAGACGTGGGATTGAAACTTGTCGCTGAATATGCTCGCCCTTATGGCCTTGGAGCGTTATAATGTGATGATCAGTCCCACTATGCATTGATACAAGAGCGATCCAGAGTTGGCGGTGGGTGGTGTTGACTAGCTTCCTTCCTTTATTTTATCACTTCAAAATTAGGGACGGGTAGAGTAAATAGTCCTCGAGTAGCTTTGCGCGAAAATTCTATAACAAAATATATTCTTTTGTTAACAAGTTTGTTTTTTAATTAAGCACAAAGGTACACAATGGGCTATCTGTGTTTTGCCCACCACGGGACCCGGTTTCTAGCGTTGTCAGTC
>NW_013665751.1:21737-35831 GCF_000517525.1 Limulus polyphemus
TTTTTTTAAAAAAAAATTTGAAATAAAATCGTTAACGTTAAAAACAAATGATGTAAGGGCTTGTTTTCTTTTCCAGAAATCTTGTTATCAAAACACAAAAATATTGTTTATTTACAATAAAATAATAACGTATTTACATTACATCTTTTCCAAGTGTGCAAATAAGTTTATCTGACGATCATAAGTAGGTCAAATCTGCTATGAACTCTATCTGACATTAAAAGATTAATAGCTTTAAGTAATTTAATGCTCTTCAAGTTTGATTAATATGAAACTTGTGATGGTAGATTACAGTAAATTAGCATACTTGGGAAACAATGTGGCTCACATAATTACGCAAAACTGCATTAACTAAATGTTTAAACATGTTTTATCATATGTGGCTCGACAGATGAATCCAGCAATTCGGGTTTAATTAGTTTCAAAGGTCAAGCACGGTTAAACTTTACATTCTGTGAAAGTACTGCCACAAATCATCGTTCTTTGTCAGTAAACATGTTACGGCGGTGATAACTTATGTAAAAAATATCTTGTTAGTGTACAGCTTAGTACATTCGTTTCCTCGTCACTTTCTATTCATGATAGCATATTTATGTTTTCTTTATAATAAACAAATGTATTACATTTCTAGCATCAATTAAGCCAATTTTCAAGAAAGTAAAAACGTAAGACCTTTTAACGCTGAAAAAGCTTTATATTTACCATTTAAACCATATCAATGATTAATGTTGTTGCTATGATATTTTAAATAAAGTAACATTTTATGAGGAAAAAAGCGAATGAACCAAGGATAAACCCACTTGACTAATTTTAGGTAAACGTACTTTTGCACTGGAAACAGGAACATTTAGAGCTGTTTTTTGTTTGTTTCGTCTTTAGCCACATTTGATTAGTGATGTGCAAAACGTAAATTAATAACAGAAACAAATTGTTTACTTTCTAAACTTAACTTGTTTTATTGGAGATAAGTTTAATATGCCCTTTGACTTATCGAGTATGGGCCAGGCGTGGCCTATTCGTTAGTGTAGTTTGCTACGTTGTGAAATGTCAAGGGATCGAAACGTGAAGCCGGTGAACATGCCTCGCACTTTCAGTTGTGGGTGTGTTATAAATGTGATATATATATATCCCACTATTTGATTCAAAGAGTCGGACAAAGTCCTCGCAGCGGGGAACTGAATGGCTGCCCCCTTTTTGGTCAATAGTTTAAAATTCAAAATGACCTGGTCAAGTGCTTTTATAGGTGCCTTTCAGATTTTAAGATAATGTTCAATAATGTTGATTTCATTACGTTTAAATGGTAGGAATATATTTTAAATAATTCAGTTGCATATCCAGCCATAAGTTAAATTTTAAATGGTTTGTTTGTATGTAATTAAGCACAAAGCTACACAATGGGTTATCTGCGTTCTGCCCACCACGAGTATCGAAACCCGGTTTCTAACGTTGTAAGTCCGCAGACATACCGCTGTGCCACTGGTAGGTAATTTTAAATGGAGAGTTAATACTAATTTAAAAATATAAAATAAATTCTAATTTACTTACAAATGACAGAATCGTTTTCTCATATTGAATTAAGATATTACTCAAAAACGAATTATTTTATTTTTTTATAATGCATCTAATAAAATTTAATTTTCAAAACAAAATTTAAAGTATAAATAAATATGTCGTTGTTTTCATAAAGCTATGCAATAAGTTATCTATGCTATGTCTACCAAGGGGAATTGAGCTTCGGATTTTAGTGTTAAATCCATAAAATTTACTGCTGATCCACCGAGGAATTATATATCTGTATATTTGAAGCAGCAGTTTTATTACACAACATTTTACTCAAAACTATTACTAACGAGGGAGCCCCCCAGTGGCACAGCGGTATGTCTGCGGACTTACAACGCTAGAAACCGGGTTTCGATACCCGTGGTGGGCAGAGCACAGATAGCCCTTGTGTAGCTTTGTGCATTATTAAAAACAAACAAACTAACGAGGGAGATAAGGCCTGATTATTATCAAAATTCGTAAGATTTGATTCTAGTTGTTGGCATTTTAGCGCAAAACTATACAAGGTGCTAACTGCACTCTGTCTACCGCGAACTCTGAATATAAGCGTTGTAAGTCCGGAAACTTACCGCTGACGCATTGGAAGACCACAAGCTTTAGTAAACCTTGTTATTCGGTGTAGTATATACATCAAAAGAAATAATTGAGAAGCTTCCAATAAAAACAACAATAAAAACTGTTATATACCTAACTTTTATTAATGCGAAAAATTAAATGAATAAACTAATCACGCAAATGTATAAGAAAAATAAGCTAAATTTTAATAAAGGATATACAATAGTAAGTCATCTGCCAAAAAATAAAATAACAACTAATCTACTTGCATACATATGTGCCACCTAGTGGCAAAATTACAGTAGAAAAAATGCCATAGGATAAAATCATCAAAAACATTTTCCCCCGTGAATCCCAGAACTTATCTAATACTATTCTTGAAGGATGAATAATGAATGAGAAAACGTGACATCCATCAATCATCCTTGTTAGATTCAGTTAAAATGATCTGCACAATTTGCATGTTGAATTCATTGTCTAACAGCCACAAGTATGCCAGTACGGCAATACAACTATAGAGGATTGTTTAGGTCTTGTCTCACCAGTTCACTGTCAAGATCAACGACCTTGACTCTAGTCACGTACTGTTTATGAACGAAGTATCTTACTTTCACCTCAAAGCATTTCAAACACACATAATTTGCGTAAAAATAAAGAAAATAAGCTAAGCCAGCTTGCAAGTCACAAATTATTTTCTCAAGATTTATGGGAGTATTTTTTGAAGAAAAATTAACAACAAGTTATTTTCACAAGCTATAGAAGGATTACAATGTACCCATTTTCTTTTTTTCACTAAAGTTTGAAAATGAAAATAATAACAAGAAGACCTTATATAGAGCGGAATGATTTAGAATTTGTGGTTACACTATATTTTCAATAAACTGTCATAAATGCAAGCTAGGAACTGTTGATGATAAAGCTAGTTTAGGAAGCATTTCGACACTTTGGCAATTAAATATGTTGATGGATATATGTAGCTGTATATAATTATATAGATGTTAAATTGTAGACGAAAATAAACCTGTCAAATGATAAAAAATAAAGAGATGTTCAAAGGGCATTTAAACATATGTATTTAGATATAAACACCACAGAACAAAACAAACAAACAAAAACAACAATAAATACACGGTATTACGGGGAATTTCTGGAACATATCAATTAAGAGTTAATATTGTATGTGTGTTTTTGTTACCCTGTTTGGCATATCAGTATACTGCAGTTAATATTTTCAGATGTGTCCACAGATGGAGGAACATGTCAAATATGTTACATGTTATCTTGTTTGCCATCTTACTTTACCCGAGCACAAACATTTTATATCTTTACGGACTGATTTTAAATTGTATCTAATCCAGTGGTGTTGTGTTAAATTTTATAGCGACGGAGCCAAAATTTGTCAGTCGTGTGTGACGCCTCCACCAGGGTAAAAATTTCATATTCAAAACCCAATTTTCACCTTTGTGAGTCCATTTTAAACAAAGAAACTTTTTGCAGGATTAATTATTTGAGATTACTTACATTAGTAATAAATTGAATATGCATATATTGCCGGGAGAAAACATGCAACTTAACTTCCTTTAGATCAATATAATACTTTTAGTCTCCTTCAGCTTCAGTTTTAGCAACAGTAGTTTGTTTTGTTTTTGAAGTTCGCGCAAAACAACACGAGGGCTATCTGTGCTAGCCGTCTCTAATTTAGGAGTGTAAGACTAGAGGGAAGGAAGCTAGTCATCACCACCCACCGCCAACTCTTGGGCTACTCTTTTACCAACGAATAGTGGGATTGACCGTCACATTATAACGCCCCCACGGCTGAAAGTACGAGCATGTTTAATGTGACGGGGGATTCGAACCCGCGACAGATTGCGAGTCGAGCGCCCTAACCACCTGGCCATGCCGGGCCGTAGCAACAGCAGTCTGCAAATAGTATTAACAACTTTGATCTTTACGTTTTCCATATCTCCTGTCTTGCTAACACGAATAATTAAAAAAGGCGAACTTCGTTGTATATTATACAAATAATAAGCTTTTTAAAAATGTGTGCATTTTAAACACACGGTATAATTGTGAAATGTATTTCATGAGGTGTTTTAATACCATATTCATGTGTGTCAATAACCAGGTCACGCATGGCAATAAATATTTCACCATTTTAACGCTCTGACACCTGCACTTCAGCTGGAACGATCGCACGGTGCTCAATGCCAGCTCTTGAGGAGAGTGACAGAGCGTTTACTGGACAGTCTGAAAGAGTTCTACCAATGGACTTGGGGGGGGGGGGGATCACAAATAGTCAGTGTGTTCTCTGACACACTGAGAGCTTGGTTATAAAATACATTTAATTTTCAATAGCTTAATTTTTTTTAATATATATATATATAGTTTAAGTTTTTGACTCAGCTCCAATTTCAGTTGCCGGCAGCACTACACCCATTTTCTAATCAAAATTTGGCGCATTGTTTACAAAAAAACAACAACAAAGAAGTTTAAACAATAGAGTAAAACACTGAAACTAATTTGCTCCACATTATTATTCTTCACTACCAAGGATTATTAGAAAATTTACGTAATATTTGTTATAGATAGTTACTCGTGAAACTAGTTAAAAAATAACAACAAAGGGTTGACCAAAAACATGTGAAGTCAGTAGTCAATGAAGCCTTTTTTAATTTTTGTTTTCATCATTTTCGTTCAAACATTAGTAAAAAAATCTAATAATCTACCTTCATCTGATATGTTTTAAACTTCTTGAAGGATTAAACTTACCTGTATCATAGTCTAAAGCAAAGTTTCCATTTTCATCGCCACTTGTAATTATATAAGTTACCCGACCATTGTCTCTAGAATCAGCATCCGTGGCGACAATGTGTAAGAGAGGAAAACCTACTGGTTCATTTTCTAGAATATCAATGCGACTACGTGTTTGAAAGACAGGACTATTATCATTTTCGTCTTCAACAATAATTTTACAAGTAGCACTACTTGAAAGACGCTCCCTTTTTTCTTTGGCTTGGTCAGTTGCGGTTATGATTATGATAAACTCGGGGAACGACTCGTGATCAAGCTTTTCGGTGAGAGTTAGAGATCCAGTACTGGTGTCGACTTTAAAGACACTTGAAGGTGATTGATGAGTAATGGCATAATTTATGAGACCGTTGTCTCCATTGTCTTCATCTGTTGCACTAAAATTCCAAATTATTGTGTCTTCTCTGGTGTTTTCTGGAATGGAGAATAAAATTGGATCGGTTTTAAATGTCGGCACACAATCATTTATATCTTCAATGTGCACTTTTACACTAATCACACTGCTGCGAGGATTGGCTGTGCTGCTATCCACCGCTTTCACCTGTAACGTGTACTCAGATGACATTTCATAATCCACTTCATCGACAGTAAACAATGCTCCTGTTGTTCTGCTTATATCAAATATGCCATACAAGTTTCCGCTAATAATAGAATAGGTAACGCGGCCATTTTCACCACCGTCTTGGTCTACTGCTTGTACCAATCCTACTTCTTCGCCAACGGGTATACCTTCAGGAATACGGAAAGTTAAAGCGGAGGTAGGAAAAGTTGGTTGATTGTCGTTGAGATCTAACACGTGTATTTTAAGTTGAAGTTGACCCTCCTGACTAGCAAAGCCATTATCTCGAGCCACGACTGTTAGTTTGTATTCGTTCTTTTCTTCATAATCCAACACAGCTTTAGTTGTGATGACACCACGTTTGTGGTGGATGGTAAAGTGCGCTGAACCATCGTGTTCTCCATTGCCTAATAAGAAAATTAGAAACATTAGTATGACACATTTTAAAGATTTTCTGGTTCATCAACACTTGTTTGAAGTTAAGCACAAAGATACACAATGCTCTGCCCTCCACGGGTATCGAAACCCGGTTTCTAGTGTTGTAAGTCCGCAGACATACCGCTGTGCCACTGGGGGGCGTTCGCGTTGTAATTCCGTAAACTTTCCACTGACCAATTGGGGGACATATACATATACTGTACATATACCGGGGGGCTTCATTAACGTAACTATTTCATTCAAACTTGTGATAAAGATTCCCGCTATGGTCCAACAATGATAAATGAACATCTGGCATTCCATATGACAATGGCTAAAATGGAAAGACAAATATGCAATGCATGAAATGGTTGTGTACTCGTTTAGATACTATTAAAGCAATCAAGGCTGGATGCTTTAATACGGACAGTATTATCACACTTAGTTCAGTTATAGTTATGAGTTAAAATTAGCTTATAAAGTAGTTCAGGATGTTGCTGTTCATTTGTAATTTTACACGTTATCGGAAGTTCTGTGTCTAGTTTCAAACTATTATTTTTTCAGATTTTATAACAATCATTCCGAATTTACATGGATTGAAAAGTATATAGTAAAACAGGGAATATTTTTTTTTCAGGTGATGTTTTATGCCACAAAAACAAAGGTTATATTTATTCTATTCTGATTTCTGAATTGCAAACTTACGTTTCTAAGAGATCAATCAGTACCGATATATTCCCTTCAATAGATAAAATGAAGTGTGATATAAATAATGGAAATTCAGTAATCCGAGCTTACATTCTGTATTTAAACTTAAATCACTAACCTGGAATAATTGAATATGTGACAGAGGCATTTTCTCCTTCGTCAGCATCAATGGCTTCAACTTGTACCACTTCGGTTCCGACTGGTTGTTCTTCGCGCACAGAAATTATTTTATCCGTGGGCATCACAAAAATTGGATGGTTGTCATTTTCATCCAGAACCCGGATTACCACCATAGCGCGGTTAGATCGTGATGGTGATCCTTGGTCTCGCACCTCTGCCGTAAGCTCATAACTGGATATATTCTCTCTGTCCAGTGTCGTTTTCGTGAAAATTTCTCCTAAAATAAGAAAGTTTTATGATCATTTAACTTTGATAAATAATGTAACCATAAATTTGATGCCAAAATACAAAAAAAGGAATTATCGAATGCATTACAGTGTTAGAAAATAAATAAAAATTAGGTTACAGTCGAGCGTAATCTGGAACTGCAAGTCCGATGTGACATCATATTCACTCACTGACGATGCATTTACACATTTTGTAGTAAAAAATAATGTGTACAAACCACAAACAACAAGAAATTTTAATCACTGAAAAGAGCTAGATTTAACATAGCTGTTGCAATTTAAGCTGTTCGTTTCGTATTTACATATCATAAAATAAAGAATCTACAACATAGAAAATTCTAATCAGAAGTTGACTTGAACTTTTACTTTCTTTCCAAAACCTGTACTTCTGCATACAGAGCTAGTTTCTCATATTACAGTAGCATACTTTATCCACAAACATTATTGTAAAAAATAAAACACTTAAAGAATAATTACCCTTGACAACGTATAACTTTACAAAAATAAACTGTAATTTATTTCTATAACAGGTAAAGACAAAAATGGTATGAGACAAAAATAATACTGAGTTCGGCGTAGAATAAAGACGAATGATATAATATAAGAATGTAACAAATAACAGAATAAGTAATTAAATATTAAGCCAAATCAAATTTTACTAGTTGGATTGTAGTAAACAATCTGAAATGAAAAGAATAATTGTAAAATTTGTCAAAGAACCAAAATTTTATAATACAATAAAGGTTTTGTAATATTTTTTCTATCTGATAATCCTGTTTTAATCCCAGGAATGATAAAGGTATAGTATACTACAACAAAGTTTATACTGACTTAATCCTGTTTTAATCCCAGGAATGATAAAGGTATATACTGTCTGTCGTCTCCATTTAATAATTCATTCAGGTTGATAATAACTGATCACTTATTAAGCAAAAGGAGTTTTTTAATTTAATTTCTGAATTTATCAACGAAATATATAGAAAAGCTTCGTTTGTTTGTTTGAACTTAAGCACAGTGCTACACAATGGGCTATCTGTGCTCTGCCCACCACGGGTATCGAAGCCCGGTTTCTAGCGTTGTAAGTCCCCAGACATGCCGCTGTGCCACTGGGGGGCGTATAGAAAAGCTACAGATATGTGAATATTCATTAACATTAATAAGTTCTATTGACCTTACATATTAAGCTTGCTAAATGGTATATAATCATTTTCACGTTTGTCTTCAGGCTAAATTTTTCTGGGATTTATAATAATTTATGAAATCTTGAAACTTTGTTCGTATGTATGAGAAAAAATATAATTCCTCCAATTTCGTACTGTGCAAAATTTTTTTGTTAAAGTGCGTAACGTCAGCTATTTTTAACCACTGGAGCAGTGAATAGCTTCTTGCTAGCCTAAACGTTTGTTTGTCGTCTTTTATACTTTTCTCTCGAAACGTTTACTCAAGAAATCATTAATGCAGTGTTTGACAAATGGGACCGCCTATTCCAGTGTCATGTTAGAGACGTGGGACTATGTTACCAGACACGCTTCGTACTTTCAGCTGTAGTGTTATAAAGATTGATTATTATGTGTAATCTTAAAATTGTATTGTTTATCAAGATCAAAGGATAAATGTAAAATGAAATACAAGTCTGTGACCTGAATAAACTGGGTGGCTTTGTTTCTGAAATAATGAGACCAAACGAGGCCTAACTTGATTTTGTTCGTCTACCAAGAATTATTATAGTCAGCAGTCCAGCTTCTTAATCTCTAACTTTAGCGATAAGTTAGTTCTTGCTTATGATAATCTAATATAGGTACATAATTAAACATGTTAAACTATGTTATTACCTCATGAGCATTAAACTATTTGAAATCAGACAATAATATTGTTATATTGAAATACGATCCTTGAATGTGTTGGATATAATGTTATTATTACTATAGCAACTAAGGAACTGAAACATCAGTTTACTTAATATTAAACCATAAAAGTATTATTTTAATCAGAAATCATCTTGTATATTGGTCGAGCGTGCTATTAATATTAAAATTCGATATGCCACATATTGAAATGATATAAATACAAACAAACCTGTAATTGGGTTTATTTGGAAACTGGAATTTGACAACAGTAAACTATATCGCAAAGAGGCATTGTTGCCCAGATCCTTGTCACGGGCAGCCACAGTTCCGACAAGCTTCCCTCTTTCAATGTTCTCTTCTACTGTAAATAGAAACTTTGTTTCCTCAAACTCTGGGCTGTTGTCGTTGGCATCTAAAACTCGAACAAGTATAGTTGCATTGGCAGACAGAGGTGGAATACCGTTGTCCACAGCAAGGACATTGAGAGTATAACGATCAGTATCCTCTCTGTCCAGGGTATCTTTGAGATAAAGGTATCCGTTATTTGGAAAAATTCCAAATTTCTTTTCATTTCCACTACTCAATTTATATGTTAGTCTAGCATTATTTCCAGTGTCTCTATCCGTTGCACTGACTTGAAGAAATTGCGAATTGATCGCCAATAACTCTAATACATTAATTTGATAGTTGGACTTCTCAAATTCAGGGGCGTTATCATTCACGTCTTGTACGTCTACAGTAAGAGTCATTGTAGAACTTTTTGGAGATACCCCAGTGTCTGCTGCCTTTAGCAACAGAATGTATCGTTGCTGGGTTTCATAGTCGAGACGTTTCTGTAACGATAAGATACCACTTAGGCTGTCTATGCTGAAAATGCCATCCGGGTTCTGAATGATATGATAATGAATTGCACCATTGGCCTCACTGTCCGAATCATCTGCTTGAGCAACATATATAGGAGCGTTCAGTTCTGTGTTTTCTGGAACACTGATCTTAAAAGACATACTCTTGAATTGAGGAGCGTTATCGTTCACATCCAGAATGGTAATGTTCACCTATAAAGTAAATGTTGTTTTCATAACTTAAAACATGCTCAAATAAATATTTGTAATCGTACAAATTATATTACTGCTATACATATTTTACGATAACTGGTGAACATACACCGATATATTATACCGAAATAAAACGGAGAAACACTTTTATACAAACTGAATTTCATAAATCTTATACAAAAATAAGTTAAAAAGATATCTGTCGTACATTTACAAACACACTGGCTATGTTAAAAAATACATACAATTTATCTTAATAAAATAAACTGTCTTAACTACAGATCAATAACTTTATGAACTGACTTCAAAATAACTGAGAAGGATGGATACATAAAATGGAAGTTTTAGATACATTGCTACACATATGTATAAAAAGAAATGAGACGGACATTCTAAAGATATGTATATATATATACATATAGAAAGAGAGGGGGGGAGAGAAGTTTACCTGAGTATGGCCATAAGATGGAGGCCGACTGCGTGTCGCCTGGACGTTCAACAGAAGAATGGGATGTGTCTCATGGTCAAGTGTCCTTCTTGTAATGATGGCCCCTGTAGACGGGTTAATACTGAAGTATTTTTCAGGATCGCCAGAGTAGATGGAATACCTGACATCTTCCCTATCTAACAGATGACAAAAAGAAAATATTTAATTATAGAATGTATTCTAGGTATCGTTGCTATTAATCACTTTCCTAAATTACGCCTTTTCAAGCTGGCGATTACTTTCTCTCATACCATCTTACTTTAGCCACGAAGTGCAGACTAATGTCAGTTATTCTTCGCTTATCTTCGCGTCAGTCACATCGAAGACTCCTGTGTACATAAGTAACTTATCAGGTGCGCCTGTTTGTGTCCATGTCTTTTATAAATAATACAAAAATACGGTCAGTGGACCAAGTGGAAGATCGTTAAATGCACTAAAAAGCATCGTCCATTTAAATAATTTGTTGTAGACATTAATGTGACATGCGTGAAAGATCGATATTATTTAGCAAAATTCAAAACAACGAAGTTAAAAAGTAGCCTAAGAGTTGGCGGTAGGGGCGGCGTGGCTCAATAGCTTCGCGCTTTGGATTCCTAGTGTGACGGTTGCAATTTCCAGACTGGTTCGCGTCGTGCTGTTGTGCTAGACACACTAATTGTTCCAGTCTACCCAGCTGTACCAGTTGTTAGCTGGGAGTTAACCTGCGATGGACTGGCATTCCGTTCAGGTGGAATATGTCATCATTCTCATCCGCTTTTGCCAATTAAGCCCGATTTCAGCACAACATTTTCTATGCCATTTCGGTATGGGAGGGATTTGATTAAGAGTTGGAAGTGAGTGTATCATTTCAATACTAGGGATACCTATATGGCTTTGTGAAAAAAATTCTGAAACAAATAAAACGATAGGCTTAATTAAAGTATGTACCATAAGTATCTCCGTAGTTTGTAGTCTACTGGTTTGAGCCCTAAACAAGTCACCGACGTATTTCCTTGGAAATATTTCGTATTTTATTCAGTGACTAAGAATCTATACTCTTAGGTGTGTGCATATTTATCATTAACATTTAAGGTAACAAATTTATCACTAGGCAGTAAGAATTCACTCAAGTAGAAAATACACGACTGAAATTAATATTGAACAAATAGTCCACAATTTATAGTTTAAGATCACATAATTTATTAAATACAGATTTATATGTGATATCAACACATTTATATCAAAAGAAAAACTTCTTTTATGGTATAATTTACCTTAACATTTCATTCGGTTTTACCTTTAACATACATTTTTTTTTCAAAATTTGTAGTTGCAACCCATGTATACATATATTTGTTTCAGATTGATCAAAAATGGCATATATTTTAGCATAACCAAAATAGCTGTTTCAGATGTGGCACTGGAGAAAAAGCAGATCACATATCAGG
This sequence comes from Limulus polyphemus, assembly GCF_000517525.1. NCBI lineage: Eukaryota > Metazoa > Arthropoda > Merostomata > Xiphosura > Limulidae > Limulus > Limulus polyphemus. The sequence continues at coordinate 33,568 of NW_013665751.1, forward strand.
CACTTTTGGAATTCACACGTAAAGTGTAGTTAGTTTAAAGCTTTACACTTCTGTGGAATTCCTCAATAAGAAACATAACGCACGTACATAAAAGGATTCCCAAAATAGGAGGATCTGAGATTTGGTTAACAAAAGATTTAATGGTTAACTAACTTGGCTGGATAAAGATGAAGAGAAGACAAGCCAGCGTGACGTCTAAAGGAATTAATTTACAAAACTAAAGGTCCGAAATTACAATGACGAAACTGAAGTGAAATTGAAATAAAAAGTCAAACTGAAGTTAAACAGAAGACGTGAACGGCTACCTTCACAAAGTACGAAGATACTACAGAGTGAGTCGCTCTCGGGTCGTCTGTTCTTAGAAGTGTCTCCTCAAAAGCACTATAAATGATCTGCGAATGGTCCGAATACAGATAGCTCTTCCACTTCACGTGGTTGTCGAACAGGTAGACTCAAAGGTTTAGATTCGAAAATTTTGTGTTAAAATACCGGTTAAAATAAAGCAAAACTATTTATTATAACATTTCGAACCAACTATCCTTCCTTTTACTAAATAGACAAACTCAAGTTGTCAGATATGGTCTACCATCTTCCAATGAACTGTCAGATATGGCCTACTACTTTTCAATGAACTGTCAAATATGGCCTACCACTTTTCAATGAACTAATGAGATGGAAGCCACAGTTTAAGTTGACACCAACTATAGAAGTTAGATGCTTAGAAATTTTTTCTCCTAAGCTTTAAATGAAATCTGTAAAAAATGTATAGTTTATAATGTTCATATCCATGTTTTCAGCTATCATATAATGAAAAGCATTACATTCGTTAAAATATAACTCGACGCTCGGCATGGTTCCAGCTGTTGTGCTGGTGGTCGATTAAGAATCATAATCTTATTTTAAGAAAGGAAAAATGTTAGCTGCTCAAGTCAGCAATGCCCAATCTAGTTAATAATATCTGTAAAACGTAATTCTTAAACCATTCAAGCATTCTCTCGTTGTAGATGATATAGTCATTCAATATAAACAATTTGAGTACTATAAAGACGGCCCGGCATAGCTAGGTGGTTAGGTCGCGGGTTCGAATCCCTGCCACACCAAACATGTTCGCCCTTTCAGCCGTGGGAGCTGACGGTCAATCCCACTATTCCTTGGTAAAAGAGTAGCCCAAGAGTTGGCGGTGGGTGGTGATGACTAGCTGCCTTCCCTTTAGTCTTACACTGCTAAATTTGGGACGGCTAGCGCAGATAGCCCTCGTGTAGCTTTGCGCGAAATTCAAAACAAATCAAACTATAAAGACCTTCTGAAAGGCATTTACAGGGAGTTTGATTCAGAACTCCAAGAACTACGCTAGATAGTAATAAACGATAAAAGGTACAGTCAAGTCTGCTTTAGTTGTTTATCTAGCAGGCGTTCTTTTTCGTATTTACTGTTGATAAATACTTTGAAAATTAAATGTTCAAACTTGAAAAGTAAATTATGCATTCTACGATATGAAAGAAAATTAGTTTAAAAACTAAAATAATTGAAAATCGATAGATCAATATCCTTTTAATTCAATTTTGAAAAAGGAAGCAAAAAAAGTGTTGTGTTCTCCTATTATCAAGATTTTGTATATGGCCAATATGATTTATGTATGGCTATGATATACAACAATGCAAAACACGAGTATCTTAGTCCAAAGACTGAATGCTCTCCCAACCTCCATTGTCTAAAGTATTCAGTTATCATTATAACTTACCTCTGTTGCTGCCACTGACTTTAACAGTTCCTATAAGAGTTTGAGGAACCACATCTTCCCCTACGGAGAAACTATAGCGCGCATGTTCAAACGTTGGCGGTTGTTGGCTGTGGGTCAAAACGCTTAAGTACACGTGGGCATTATTATCTGACGTCAGACCTGCACCGTCTTGAGCTGAGATCTCCAGGTGATGAAGTCTTGTTGCTGTGTCCAAATGACCGATAACGAAGATCTCACCTGCAAAAGAATAACATATATTAAAATATAGAATGTTCTAACTGTCTTTCAGTTTTTAGGTTACTTAATTATTTACACATATTTCTATTCACGGTAAACATTTTAGACGACTGTTAATTAAAATAGGCGTAGATTCAGACAACTTTAAAATGTGTTTCAGTTGCTACAGTGCCGATCTTTAAAGACCTTAATTATTTAATCAACAGATGATTTGATTCGTTCAAGCTGGAAACCTCAATATAATGTAAGCGTTGTATTAGTGACAACAAAAACTAAGACATTTTTC
>NW_013665751.1:36831-44350 GCF_000517525.1 Limulus polyphemus
AGTCATCACCACCCACCGCCAACACTGGGGGTTCTCTTTTACCAACAAATAGTGGGCTTGACCGTCACATTATAACGACCCCAACGGCTGAAAGGGCGAGCATGTTTGGTATGATGGGGATTCGAACCCGCGACCCGCAGATTGCGAGTCGAGCGCCCTAACCACCTGGCCATACCGGGCCCACAGAGCACAGTGCAGGCAATCTACGAACATGGTTCTAAAAAACTTACCTCATAACATACAACCTTAAATCAAACTTCCAGGTTTCTTTCTGAAAAAAAAAAGTTCTATGTTATTTTTTCCAATGCTCCAAGAGCTGTTTTTGTATCAATTATATTTGTAATCTTACTTTAATGTAATCCACATTTATTTTACACGTTACTTTTATTTGGGTAATTATTTTAATTGAACAAGTTTCTAACATTCTTCAGGAGCTATCATCAACTTGTCTGTCATAAGTTGTACTGAATGCACCCTCGTTGTTTACGATATTTTCAACCGCATAATGATGATTTTTTACTATATACAATCAAGTTGTAAATGATAATACAATACTCTTAAGCAACGTTGTGGTACCGACATTTACGCAGATATCGGGAACATTAGATGCAATAAATAAATAGCAAGTTTCATAATACTAAATAACTAAAGAATTAATAAACCAATTTTTATCACAGTGAGTTTTATTTCATGCTAGTTATTTAATAAAAGAAACTACAGTTTTGTTACATAGTAAGATCATCAGAAACACAAAATATCCCCTGCCTTTCTATCCAGTTATTATTAATAACTTCTGATCAAATATAAGCTCACTAAATACATCAAACTTAAAAGTTATAAGTTAATGAAGCCTATTTTGTATAACAAACTGATTAAACGTATATATATTTATTTGTGGATTATTAAACGGTTTTTCATAACGAAGTCTCTCTCCCCCTCTCACACACAGACACATTGGTAGATATATTTAGGTAAGAATTAGCCCTAGCAAAGCAAGTACTTGATCTAAACATTTAGTTTCGACGGTTCAAATTGGTTGTTCTTAGTGTAAGGCTATATTTATGTTTGTTTTTTGTTTTTTCAGAAACATGAGTTATTTTTAACATAAAATTTAAAAACTCTCACCCGTGTTTTCGTCGATTGTAAAAAGACCTGGACCATTCCCGTCTACTATGGTGTAAGTAATTCGACCAAAAACGCCTGAATCCACGTCACTGGCCATTACTACGACGACAGACGACGACATGCTTTCGTGTTCTCGCAGACTAACATTATATTCACGTGGGTAGAACACGGGCCGATTGTCGTTCACGTCTACTACTTGTACTTTTATCATAGCTGTGGTGCTCAGACCTCCTGTAATAAGAAACCAAGAAAATTATGGGCGAGATACAAAATTTCTACGTGATATAAATTTTTTTATAAATATTTCACAAATATAACGCTATTGTGTAGTAACCCAAAATAACTGAAATTTATAATTATAAATATACTATTGCAAATTCCCCGAGCGACATCGTTCAATCACATTTGCCGAAATTAATTTCTTAACTTTAAGAAACAGCAGATAATAACGTAACATACGCCAGAATTTACTTATTTCCTTTGGACTTGTAGGCATTTTAACTTTGATTTTGGATATAACATAGACTTGAAGATGAGCTCTGCTCAAAGTTTAGTTTATTTTCGAATCCACTTATCATACAAAATATGACATAAGGTGACGCCATTTATACTTCGTAGTTCTGCGTTATTTGAACATGCCTGCATCCTGTAAAATGCAATGACGAAAGCTAACTAAAATCCCAATGAAACCCTGCTTGACAATATAATAAATTCCAAAATAAGAGATCAACTGATTTAAACATCCGAATAAGTTATGTACAATAAGCAATTTAAAAATTTATAAGATGAAACATAAAGAGCCTACTACCAAAGGCAGATATATCTAAAATTACCAGGTGTTGGTTTTGTTAAACATCTGCGATCAACTGAGCTGCACTTTGACAAAGTCACGTGTTTAGAATATATTTCTATTTTATGTAGTACTAAAAAATTGAAGTTATTTCATTTATTAATTTTATTATTTCTAAATAAATTACATAAGCTTCAGAGGCATACCTCTATCAGTAGCCAAAACTGGTATATCGTAGAAGCTATGCATTTCATAGTCCAGTGCCCTATTAATGCATAAGTCACCGCGATCCACATCGATTCTGAAATCTTTGGGTACAGTTGATCTGATTTCTCCTCCCAGTGTGTAATTGACCATGGCATTGACTCCACAGTCGGGATCAGTGGCAGATACCTGAAAAATTCACCATTCTATTAGTTCAAAGTTATTATAAATTCCTAACGAATTAACCCCCTCTCTAAAACAAACAAACAACAACATTACATCGCAATAGCGAACATTAACCTAATTTATTCTTGCTTTTATAATGAGCTGTAGCTTTCTCGTAGTTAATTCTTAAAACTTAGTTTGTCAAAATAAATCATGTGGCAAACTAAAGACTCCAGTATAGTAAGTATTTAAAGACGTTTTAAAAACATATATAACTGGTGTCGCGCCAGCAGTCGTGCTTAGTAAAGCACGCGTCAAATTTCATGGCAACATCTAATACTTACACGTTAATCTTTTTTACAGTTTATATAACGTGACGTGTATATTCTTAGTTATTGCCACAGTAATATATTTACGTATTGCACCGTAAATACAATATAGAAAATGATAACTTTACAACATAATATTTAACATACATATGCTAATATAAGAAAAAAAAAAAAAGGCAAATAGTATAATAATACAATTCAGTTTTATAGGCGGGATTTCATATCCAGTTTGTATCACATATACTTTTAGTTCTGGCCTTGTTTTGATAAGAAGTTAAAATTAATTACAACTAAATGTCCCCTTATTGCTTGCAAATTCAAATGAGTTAATCACTTGATCTAAATATCAATATTTGTGGCCTAATAAAGTGAAAACTCAGATTTGTATGGAATAATATGTTGTTGGTTTTATTTTTATATTTACGCTGATTGAAAATATTTGGACGTTATGCACCAAAGACCATGACAGTGTACATGTTCATTTATACGCTTTGTGGTCATATTTGTGTTTTAACATTATCCTAAACGTTTGTTTGTTTGCCAAATACTTCCTCTCTCCCTCTCTCTCGTATATGTATTTAAGTTAGATTATTTACTTTTAGTTGAAAAATGGTATTTTTAGGTTTTTTTCTTATAGATCCTCAATAAATTTATATGCTGAAGAGTGACCTATGAAGTCACGAAACCGGTTGAAAAAAGTAATAAAAGAGAGAAAAAAGGAACAGTTTGATATTCCAGTGTTTATATTACGGTCTTTAACTCGTAATCGATAATGCGACTGTGATAAGTAATGGTGTTCAAAATATATTTGATTTGAAAAAATCCATGTATATGCCAAGTAGTATGTATGGAAGGCAGAGGATGTTAAAAATCTCCATTATTAACATGCACATATGTGTTACAATAACGCTAATCCCTCGTTTTAATGCAAGAACAAAGATAATGCACTTGTTCTGATGTTGCCAGCGGCCAACAGTTCATAAGGTTGATTGAAGCTTTCCAACGCATACTTAATAACATGCCTAGTGGAATAGGCAAACCTGAAAATGACTCGAAATGGCAGGAGATGTGAACGTTTCCCGTGAACCGGATACTCACAGTGTATCTGTATTATTATTTTTTTCTACATCGGAACATTGAGAGGTAGAAGTCGTAATTATTGTATTTTTTTTATAAAACGAAGTCATGTGTACTATTAATTGAAGGACCTGAAATTAAACTCTTTAAGAAAGGAAAATATCACCAACATGTCCATCTTATCTAAAAACACTAAAAATTAAAAAAGTAAATACGTATGAGTGCGTGCGTGTGTGCAGATTATTCGAACACCAAATGAAAAATAAAAGATAAAGTATATTGTTTGTTCGTTGAACCTCGCGCAAATCTGCTCGAGGGCTCGCCGTCTTTAATTTTGAGGTGGTAGACTAGAAGGGAGGCAGTTACTCAACACAGCCACCCACAACTCTTTGACTACTCTTTGCCAATGCGTAGTGGGATTGAACGTCACATTATAACGCTCCTATAGATGAAAGGGCAAGCACACTCGGTGATGGCTTTCGATCCCGCAACTGTTGTTGTTTATTATCAAGCACAAAGCTACACAAAGGGCTATCTGTGCTCTGCCTACCACGGGTATCGAAACCAAGTTTCTAGCGGTATAAGTCCGCAGACATACCACTGTGCCACTGGGGGGGGGGGCACCCGCGACTGGTAGATTGCAGCAACAACCAGGCCATGCCAGGCCTAAATTTACATTACAAGTTTACAGAATGTAGTAAAGATATGTTTATAACTTATTTCATTCTGTAAAATATCACATACATTTTACCTAATTGACAGAAGTCGATAACATAAAAATGTCTGACGTTTTTACCTATGCGCACTTAGTTCTTATATATCTGTAAGTGTGAGCACATTTCTTTTATGTTCCAGAAAACAAACGTCTAGCACTTTAACGTGAAATTCCGAAAATAACCTCCACATATTAAACTATATTTATAATTCAGAACGATCTGATCTGAACAGGTATTATTGTTAGCACCGGCAAGTGACAAACGAAGAATTACACATTTGATTTTTTTTGTGTGAATGACTAACTCTCGGTGACTCGGCGGTAAATCTGAGGGTTTATAACTCTAAAAATCTGGTCTTGATACCTGCGGTAGGTAGAGCACAGATAGCCTATTGTGTAGCTTTGCACTTAACAACAAGCAAACAAAATTTTAAAGCCAAATCATGGTTAATAATCATGTATTAACTACGAAAATATTATAAACTTTCAGTTAACCTATCAAAATAAAATGCGAGACAATTATCAATTTTACAATAATTTGTTATAGATAGTCTGATGATACCACAGATTACTTAACCCCCAAAAATCGCTCTAAAATTCTTAGTTTTCTAAATCATGTTAATTGTTTAACTTCTTTAAAAAATGCAATAGATACATATATACGAATCTTTGAGAACATTTCAAAACAAACTTTATGTAATCGAAAGTCGTTTATTATTCTACGGCTTAAGTGTCTTGCATGTTATGTGGTAATATTTTTTGATGGGAAATAGCTTCCAATTTAGTGTTAGTAAGTTTGTTTATTTATTGTTAAGCACAAAGCTACACAATGAACTACCTGTGCTGTACCCACCACGGATATCGAAACTTACCGCTGAGCCACTGGGTGGCGTGTTACTAAGTAAAAAGTATGTTTGTTTGCTTGGAATTAAGCACAAAGCTACACAATGGGCTATCTGTGCTCTGCCCGCCACGGGTATCGAAACCCGGTTTCTAGCGTTGTAAGTCCGCAGACATACCGCTGTGCCACTGAGGGGCTAAAAAGTATGAAGTTTAATATATGAAACAATATTTTTAATTATTAATATTAACTTTCGATCAGAGCAAGCTACCTTCGTAAAGCTAAACAAAAAATGAACGTCTTTTACTTATAAAGATTGGCATGCGTTGCTTGATCAGTTAGGTACCCCTCTCTGTTAACGATATTTTCGGCCGTAAACCCAGTAATGTCTCACGAGGTTTGGCTAGCTTAGGAGATTTAGGTCAGTCCTAAGTATACACATCTAACTAACAATATAAAACAATCTCTAATAAAAATATGATTAAGAAAATTAAATGAAAAATAATAAAAACAAACATATTAAACATTAGTTTTTGATGGAATAGATATGCGTTTTAAAAGCACACGTAATAGTTAAAACCATTTCCGATACTCACACAAACAAGTTATTATTTTAAAATGTTTAAAAACTCACAATTAGCAAAGTAAATATATGAAACGGTTCCTATGTTTCTGATTCGAGGTGATTCCTACACAGTTTTTTTGAAAATAATGTGTTGTTATCAGAAGTTTTTCCAAAACAGTTCCATTTATTGACTCTTCAAACGTTAACACAGACACAGGTGATTTTTCTCTTTTTATAGAAGAATGTATTAATGCTTTCAATGATATTAACTGTATCAAATTGTTTCAACAATTTTAGTGCACTAAAAAGTGGTATTGGTATATGTGCGTGTGTGTTTTTCCTGATTTATTTAGTGAAAGCTGTTTCATGGGGAAATTAACAAAACATATCTTATTTTACGTTAACATAAATAATTAATGATGATTAGGCAATATATCAGTAAAATAATGTGAAATTTTATAACAGGAATACACGTGTTAGCATGAACAGGAAACCTTTGAGGAAATATTATTCCTTTTACAAACTGTTGCATAATAATTGTAATTACGAATTCCACTGTTATCTTTTGTAAAAGAATCTTTTGGTGAAAAGGTCTAAAAATAAGGCTGTAATATAATTTTCCTTACATATCTATCTATCTATCGTAAAAAGGAACTTATGATTAATTATTTCATTATGGTAAAATATATTTTTTTTAGACACATGATTAAAACAGTAGGATTACTGAGTGTGTTAGAAGTTTACGGCAGACATGATGAATGATATCAATAGAGTTGTACTTCTGACAGATAGGCAGTAGTAGGCGGAACCCAACGTTGATGATCTGCTTCATCTGGCGCTAGGTGGTAACAGTCTCTTGAGATCATTAATTGTTATTATGAGTAAAGTTTACAGACGTTATTTTTCAAGTATGCTTTAGATAAGTAACCGCTACTTAAAAAACAACAACAATTGTACTAGACGTTCCTGAAATTTGCTACGAGGTTCGAGTGGAAAACAGGTGTTATAAGTTACAATGTAATTTTTACGTAAATAATATTTTGATTCCTGTAGAAACAGAAAATGTATGATAATAAAATATAAAGAAACGTAACATTTTGTTTTTCATCTTAGAAATAAAATGTAGCAGAAAAGTGTACAATTTCAACAAGTTTTACTCTTGCGTGAATTCTCTATGTACGTAAAAGACTGAGTTTTATATAATTCAATAATATTTCATTGCATTCTTATAACAGGGAAGTTATATTTAGACTGACTTACTCAAATACAAGAACTACGTTAAAAAGTCAATATTTTCTACGTGCAGATAAAGATTTTGAAACAATCTAAAATCGTATAATACATTGTAATCAGGGGTGAATATATATTATTTGAATAAAACCTGAGCGTCAACCAATGATTTTATTTATCACACTTGAATAAAAGAAAAACAAAACATCCACATCTTACTATGCATAAAACGAACTGGTGCCATCCGGGCGTGTTGTGCACATAACCTAATATAGTCGACTAAATCATTACTGTATTCAAGGACTATAGATGTAAATTCACGTCTTAAAGTATAAACGTGCAGAAATTAACGGAACTAGCCTGGGAAAGGGGGTTAGAAGGAATGTGTTATATACGGTGGACATTTCCATTTTCTGGAATATTTCTCTGGTCAAGAATATAATCTTTCTTTTTTTTATTTTAAAGCCTTACCTGATAT
>NW_013665751.1:45298-105524 GCF_000517525.1 Limulus polyphemus
AATAAGTATGCTTTCTACCCTCTTACTATATTATATTGTTTTATAACGTTTAGGCCTTGGGCCCATTTCAGATAGTGATTGAATTAAAACTTAGATAATTTAAGAGACAAGGAGGCAATAAAATAGTACAAATGTACTAAATTATGTAACAATGTACGATGGAAACATTGTTAACGACACATAAACCAGGGTTGGGTGTGATCGTTTTAGAACAAAGGCACATTGGACTTTCCGCGTGGAATCGAACTTCGGATTTTAGCGTTGTAAGTCCGTAGACTTACCGCTGTTCCAGCAGACGACGAAATAGGTAATGTATGTGTTAAAATACCAAACGAATGTTATTTGATTAAAATATATTCACTACTTAAAACTTTTAAAACACCGACACAACTTTTTAACTCCTTCGACTGTACAGAGGATAAAAGATATTTGTTAGTAATAAACGTTTATTTTCCTTAATGTGTTAAGGCAAAGTAAGTAATATATGTGTTAAAATACCAACAGAATGTTTATTGATTAACATTTATTTACACCTTAAAACTTTTTAAACACTGACTCTATAACACTACAAATAGTAGGCCTATTTGTAGTCTAATTTAAGTATTAAGCTTATTGCATAAACGTAACGTAAGGCTTAGCTGAAAACTACTTGATACATTTTATTTTACTTTTGGCTATATATAACTCGATGTCATAAACTATTTTGCTGTTATATCACCGAAGTTATAAAAAAAAAAGGGAATAAAAACAAACCTCTCTAACAAATCAACATGAATATTGAGCATTCAACATAAACACCATAGTTGACCTGGTTAAATATTGAAAACTAACTTTTTAAAGAAAACGAGAGACTATATGATCAGGGTTAGAAATTAAAGAACCAAATGCGATAATGTGAACAAGACAGGAGAAACTCTGTTTTTTACAGAATTGGAATTTCACTTTTTATTACAGTAACACATAAGTTTGAGATGTATTTTTATCATCAGGAAAAATAGCTTGTTGTCGTTGTTTTTTCCTTTGTTCTTATCTGAAACTGTGTTTAAAAGATATATTGTGATGAGTAATGTAAATATACATAATCATCACGGTTTTAATCGTAAGTCCATAAAACACTTTAAACCATTTATTCTGCAAATCACAAAATCTTTAAAAATGTTAAATCATTTCTGAAATTAAATGCTGACTAACCCTTTACTAATATCAATATTATTATAACGTGTGCATCCATATAACATATCAAGTTTAGATACTTTGTTTACGGTCCCCCAGTGGACTTAAAAAACTAGAATCCAGATTTCGATACCCGTGGTGGGCAGAGCATCGATAGCCCATTGTGTAGCTTTGGACTTAATCACAAACTAATAAACCTTGTTTACGGTCTATCGGTTACAAAATGCGGAGCTGTAAACGCGTGTAGTATGAGTCGTAGTTAATAGACATAGATAGCTACACATATATTATGGATTAAATTCGCGTTACATTGATAAACGTCACCACTAATAAAACATTTGTGTTCCAGATTTTTCACGCAAAGCTACCTAAAAAGCTATCTGCACATATCCACCCTGGTGTTGAACTGATAGACTAGACAAAAGGCAGACAATCAACAGAACACACCCGATACCCGTGGTGGGCAGAGCACAGATTGTGTAGCTTTGTGCTTACCTACAAACAAACGAACTGTCACGTTTTTAGCACATAAGACTGAAACTTTCAAAATTAAAAATGCATGACTGTAACGAATTTGTTATTTTATATTTACTTTATTATCGACGTTGTTTAGATTAAGTTGATATTTAAAAACATGCATAGCTTGTAGTGTTAGATATGTATTGCGAAACTCCCGCCTGTTCTCCAAAGTTGTAGAAGATTCTCCAGAGAAAGAATCAACAATATATGTGTGTACGTAAACGCTTAAATTTGTATTGTGACGTAAAACTGAAATTTCTAGAACGCCTCCACAAGACTATAAATATAACCAACGCGACGCGCCAAAAAAGAGTATATATTATTAGTTTGCTATAGCCAGCATGCTATAAACTTCAGAAGCTATATCTGTGATTGTTATAACGCTTACCAATCTGAAAACTTTTTGGTAATGTTTTCGTAAAAGTATTAATGTCCGATGTGAATACACTAAAGTTAAATGGTTTGTAATGTTCGAACTTTGTAAATGCTCCTGGTCAAATATCTGCGTCATCGGTGGAAACTCAATCTCTAATAGGCGTATGAACAGGGAAGACTTACAGGGCTAGCTTGCTTCCTCTTAATTAAGTGAATTGGCCCGGTATGGCCAGGTAGATAGGACACTCGACTCGCAATCACACCAAACATGCTCGCCCTTTCAGTCATGGGGGCGTTATAAGTGACGTCAATCCCACTATTCGTTTGTAAAAGAGTAGCCTAAGAGTTGGCGGTGGGTGGTGATGACTAGCTGCCTTCTCTCTAGTCTTACACTGCTAAATTAGGGACGGCTAGCGCAGATAGACCTCGTGTAGCTTTGCGCGAAATTCATAACAAACAAACAAACAATGAAGCGATGGTGAACATTTCATTATCATAACATACAGACAAAAAAAGAATTGTTTGGTTCTTCATGGATACCTTTTCACACCAACCCTGGAGAAAAGTAAAAATTTAAACCCATTCTTGATTTTTCATCGATTCCCCTCTTATCTTCTGAAGTGCCGGTTTTCACTACTGTCGACAGCATCCCATTCAATAATTCAATCTTTTACAAAAATAAAAATGTCTTTTCAAAATATTAAACTTCTGTCTTCTTTTGTCTTCAGAATATACCGCAAAGAAATCTATAGCCTTTATTCTATCAATCACCCGGTTAATCTTGTAAATTCCAATAAGGTCACCTCTTACCCTTCTTTTCTCAAGATAAAACAAGTTAAGATGTTTTAGTCCAGTCCTATAAAATAATCCTTCCATCCTCGGAATCATTCTTGTAGCTTTCCTCTGAACCCTTTTCAATAAGTCAATACAATTTCTTAGATAAGGAGACCAAAACGATGCACAGTATTCCAATAATTTTATAGAGAGATATTACCTTTAGTGACCTATCAAACACTATGCAATGATCATTTTCTTCATTATTCACACGATTGAGTAGGTTCCCATTTATATTAAACTTGTGATATAAAATATCGTACTCAAAATGCAATACTTGCATATAGTATAATCAAGGGCCATTGGCCAAATATTTGATTAACTTACCAATTAATACAAGTAATTCTTTATGGTAAATAAACATCCTCAATACAGTTGGATATATTCAATAGTTTAACGTTAATGGCATCGGTAAGTTTTACTAATTATTCCCCTCTCAATATCAGCAATGTAAATAAGGAAAAATAAAGGCCCAAGCACTCACTCTTAAAGTACTCCACTAGTAACAACGGTCCAGTGTGGATGGACTTCATTAATGATATTTTGCTTTGTCTCATCCAGCCACCTTATAATCCAATTAACAAGTCTTTTCAAAACCCTTATGAGGTAATAAGTAATATTCTCGAAAAAAATCAACATATTAGTAAGGCAAGACTTCTTTTTAGTGAATTTATGTGGGCTTTGTTTTTATGATATCATATTTTACTAAATGATTTTCCAAAGCTTCTTTTATCAAACTAGAGTTTTTCTCACTGCAAAATAAGACTAACTGGCCTATAATTTCCAGGGCTTTTCGTATCACTTCCTTTTTCTAAAGGAGAACCATTAACAACTTTCCAATCCTCAAGTATCTGCTCACTGTCTATTGACCAACCAAAATCTGAAGCGAGAGGCTTATATATCTGATCTTTGACCTCCTTTAAAATCCTGGGGAAAATTTTGTATTGTCCTGGTGCTTTATGTATTTTCAGTATCTTAGTTTTTCTACTTACCACCGTGGAATCAATATGTAGATGATTCAGGTCAATTTCATTTATTTATTTATAATTTAATTTATACTGCATAGTGAAACTATAAGACAGAAAATTATTAACACTAACGGAACAAATAATTAAATCAAGGGTGAATTTCTTGAATATTATCGTTAAAATCTGAGGCCTGGTGATAACAGTACTGATGTTACTTCTTTATGCACAAATAATTACGACAGCTTTTGGTATTTCAAAAGGATTTTTTATTTATAATATAAGCTGAATTAAGGGTTTCGTATTTACCAGCCCTTTGTTCAGCAATAAGCTTGAGGGGTCATAAAGCTAAAATTTGGGGATTGATTCGTGCGATAAACTCTGGGCAATTAGCCCATTGTACAGCTTGACGCTGAAAAAACAAACAAAAGCAAATCAATTCTGATATTATAGTAAACAGATTTGTATAAAACTGAAACGTTTGTCTTTTTTCACCTTATCATGTTTTTCACATTAGATAAATGGTTGTTAATTACTTAATTTAACGGAAGTAAACTTGACATCACTTATCGAGTGTGTTTAGTGACGTACTTGTTTTACTTTATGCTAAACACCATCCAGTGTTTACATAAAATCAATTTTATTATGGCTACAAAGAACACATCATTGTTATATTTTTTAATTACAAACTGGATTACTTCAGGAAACCTGAAATAAATACAAATCTGTGTGTGTGTGTGGGTTTGTGTGTAAATAAGGTCTGTCTAGTGTTGTGTGAACGGTATTCAATGACGATCTAAAACCGCTGTGATTTTCATCTTTGGTATAATTAACCTTATTCCCAAAGTCCAAAATAAAATATAAAAATAAAAAAGATCATAGGTATATGTATATATACATATTTACACATGTACACATAATCGGTTAACAACCTCTAATAATGAACTTTTCATCAAAGGTCATACCGATAGACTTACAAAAAGACACAGAGAGATGTAAAGAAAGACATAGACACCTGCTGCATGATCGTGATGATGATTATCGAACCACTTGGATATCCTCTCGGAAACCATCATTTCAGTCGCGGCTCTTAACAGAATTTTGTGCTACATATTTACCTTAGTGACGTCATATTGATTATGAATCACATTGAAATACAGCGTACAACTAATACGACTTATGTTTTTGTTATTATTAGTTTTTTGTATTACCGGTGTCATGTTAAGTCTTTGACGACACAACGTAAGTAAAAAAGAGAGAGAAAAAAAACAGATTCATTGACTTTTTCAAAAAAGTGTAACATGATACGTAAAAATAATAACCTCACAGTAAGAGCGGTTTGACTGGGTTCTTTAGAACAGGTATGCATATAAAAAGCAAACAAAAATAAAAGGTCGTCCACGAAAGAAAAATCGTTCCACCATCCTTGATTATGGGCATTAGAGCGGCGAGGAGGTGGAGGCGAGGTTTTCATTGTCTCTGTCGAGGGTCGACTTCGGTAAGAAACTGAGAAACGCGACTGGGCAAACCTAAGTTTCGAGTCGGCTTCATAATGCCTAATGGTAAAGGACAACCGACGAGTTGCCTTCAAAACTACCAATCACTGCTGGAAATTGCGTGATAAAGATTCCATACAATAGATGTTTTCGCATTTGTTACGATCATCAGTACGAGAAGGAAATTATTAGTTTGAAGTCTAATTGAGTAGTCTGTGCTGGGTCTAGGGAAATCAGTAACTACAGAGAACGAAAAGCTCTCTTGCTCTTGTCTTCAGCCTCCACTGACTCAAAAAAAAATGCTGTGTTTGTGTGTATGCTTAGAATATAGCTTCCTTCTTTAACTTCCTAATCTCAGTATGAGAGTAAAAGTGGGCAGTGAGAACAGGGCAATATTTTTAACATCATGACCAAGTTGCACTGGTTTACAAGCATACATACAAAACAGGAAAGTACATGTGCATGCCTTATAATATTTCCAACAGTGGAATATTACATTACAGAAAATAGTACATTACACATATTCACGTAACTTGGAACTTATTAAAGGTAAAACATTTGTTATAGTTCAAACTTATTTACGAACAAGGAATATTATTTTATTATTACTAGTGTTATTAGTAACAGTGAACTGTATTAATATAATATATATACAAGCCCTTCATTTTTTTATTAGCGGAGGATTGTCTCAAGTTGAACAGGAATAACATTGAGTTATAAGGTTTGCTGTTACACAGCATACAGTAATCATTCTCTGTTCACCATATTTGAAAACAAAAAGTTGGTCAACTGAGGGTCATTAGCTCTGATATAGGTCCTGGAGCATTCTTATGCGTAGTATTTAACCATAAATCCATACCAACAGATAATGATAATTCTGGCATTAAGAAAAGAAAATAATACAGACTGTCGTAAATAGGCAGGGGCTAAATTGGGCTGTAACGATGTTCCACTTCCTTTTTATTTAGTTCCTCATCCTCTGATGGAAAGAAACAAGTGCAATGACAATCAGAGAGCAATCAGCGGCAGAACATTTACAGCAATGTTTTAACGCGTAAGAGTTTCTCATCATATACTAGTATAAAAATGTAGATCCAATAAAGAAATACAGGGAGTGCATAATACTTTTGTCCAAGCCTGTATACACACAGAGGGTAGAGTGTGTTATGTTAAAACGATTTTGAAAATACAGATCAGCAAGTCACCTGATAACAATTCCCGATATAAAGTTGTATCAGAAACAACATTTTGACATTTCAGAGGGTAGTGTGATGTCACCGAAAATTGGTCGCATTTGTAAAATATTCATGCACTCAAATTATAAAGATATGTTCAGATCGAATATTTAGAATTTTCAAGACGGGGATATCCATTATACTTAATGGCATTAAAAAAAGTGTAGATGAACTTGACGACCCAGGACTATCCAGATTGAGACCTGTACAAATCGTACTCCACCCGTGGTTAGCAAGGTGCGGTGTCTTGTAACAAATGATAATCCATGAACACAAAACTCAATGGTAAAAGTCGTTTATGTGACCCAGACGACAGTACGTAACATAATCAGAAAGGATATCTTCCTGGAAATGAGGCCAACAATGTACTGGTTTACCAATATAAATATTCAAGTCATACTACCGTTCAACCGTCGTGTATCTGAAAGAGCTGGAAAATTAAATAGATATGCATGCTATTCCATGTGAAGACACACTAAACAAGTCACCAGAAGCAGGGCCTGTGTATTTCTTTGTAATCGGGCTATTGAAATGAGCATTGGGAAACTGTCATCCTCCAACACTAGATGGATTATGAAGTGCTCTAAGGGAGGAGTGGTGTTCTTTGGACATTACAGCCTTACTACTGAGCCTTTTGCAATGGAAAATACGCTATAGGGCTGTTGCCAAGATACACGGTCGTTAAACAGAGCATGATGGACTGCAATGACGTGCAGAGGCTCCAAAATCATTTTGATATGATGCACGTAAAATCTCTCTCTCTCTCTAAATACATATGTTCCAAATATGTTGCTACTGAAACATGAATCACAAAAAGGGATTCCCCTTCCCTCAAATTCCAAATTTAACCATTGTATATACGTATGCATGTACATATATTTACCTGACACACCAGCACTATGTGAAAGTCTTTAATGCCAAAGTAACATATAGTTATATATTTGTTTCTTCATAAACATAACATACACGAAAATGTTAGCTAAGTTGTTACAACTAATTCTATAGTTTCAACACTTCATGCAATCGAACAAGAAGGTATTACATTACTACATTAATATGATATTGAAAGGAAACGCTGCTCTTTTTTACCCCAACAAATATATCGGCATATGCCTGTAGTTTAAAGAACAGTTAATTAGTTTCACGTAACGACTGGTATGCCTCGACTAGAACATGTAATTATGCAGAAGACATTCGAGACGACGCATCAGGGAGACTATAACAAGGGTTAAGAGCAATAATAACAGTTTTATGTTACATTGGCGGTTGTTTGATAAGCGTTGGTTTGAAAGTTGTGACCTGATAGGGTTGTTTAGGTACATGTATATTTCTTAAACTACATATACTTTGTTGTTATTTTTTAGTCACTATCAGGAACGGGTTTTGTAATGAACGGTCATATTTATTGTTATGGCATCTAAGCCTTTGTTGTGTGTGTGTGTGATGCAGTTATTTCATGAGATCATGCTTTTATTTATATTTATTTTTTTTCTTTTGTAAAAACAATAGCTTGAAAAAAGTTTTCAATGCTAGGTACTTCAAATATCAGAACTAAATATAATGCTTACTTACACTTGTACTAATTCTTTGTCATAGTACCTAGAATGCATTGCCTTAAAAACTCGATTGTTAAAAAATCACGAGCATAATAAAACTTTTCAAAGTCAGTTCATATCAACGGAATGTTTGTCCAATTTCTGTTTTTACTGGGTCTCCGGGTGGGTCAGCGGTAAGTTTGCGAACTTCCAACGCTAAAATCCGGAGTTTGATTCCCCGCGGTCGACAGAACAGAATATAAGTAATATAGTGTGTAGCTTTGCACAAGGAAAAACAACAAGTTTTCATTGGAAAATATGTATAAAGAGCATTCGTCATTTCTAAAATATTAGCCAAATATCTACGCAATTTAACTAAAATGGATGACATATAGAAACAAAATATTCTGTTTCTTTAATTTTTCTCTAGCGCCATGTTTATTTGTCGTTACTATAAACCATTAATGTTAGTTTCCACCCAACAGATGGATACATGTGCAAAAATGACAATAACTGTCGTCAAAATAAATAAAAAAAACAAATACTAATAACAGCTTATGAAATATATTTTAAAACTGTTATTTCAGAATCTATTGATGCTTAAAATACCAATTAAAAGTGCAATGTCAGCAATTTTAGTAAATACACATTCATAAGAAAAGCTGTAATGACACAACTTTGAATTAAAATTAAAATACAGGATCACTTAAGCGATGCTTCAGTGACTGTTCTTCATTAGGCTTAAAATAACCTATTTATCTATATTTTGTCGTTCATTGTAATTCGACGTTGTGTCATTACAGACTTTCTTGTAAATTCCTTAAATTTATAACGCAGCGCCGATTCAACTGTCAATTGAAAACAATGACGACAGTACACTCTACTTTATTGATATTTCATAGTATACTCCGGGCTTATTTCAACTAAGTTGGTACACAAGTGACAAATTGTTTTTAGTAGCTTCGAATTCAGATTTTATTGGTGTATTGGTTTAGACAAAGACGAGGCTGTCTTCCTTTGTCACTAGTTTAACAGTAGAGTTCTCTATATTCAAACGAGTGAAATCCTTTGAGAAAATCCCCTAATGATCAATCCAGCTATGAAAGAAGAAATTTAAATTTAGATTTATTCTCGACTATCTTTGTTAGGTGTATATAATTTTTCAAGAATAATAGATTTCTTAACACTAACTACTATGGGTATTAATCCAGTTAACGTGGTAAAGAATACGCTATCGTGAGCATGCTTGCAGTGAGCCCTCACCCTATAGTATTTATTATTAGAAACCCACGATTGATCATCGAATAATGATGTGACTTAATTTAGTCTAATTTTTATGTAATAATCACATGAATTCCAACTAAAACTCTCATTTCTTGCAAGTTATAAACAAATTGATCCTTTTATTAATCTGTTTTATTCTGTCTTTCTTTGACTCGTGATGGCGACATGGTATGAGGTTTCTTCCTAACAATTCGAATAGAATGGCTTTACTTAATATAGATTATTATATAATTTTTTATATCTAACTGCCTACAGGATTTAATAGGAGACCGGGCATATGATATAGTGGTTAGCGTGTTTGAATTGTGAATCTATAGATTCAAGGTTCAGGGATCACTGCCGAAAAAACGCACTTTGGGACCATGGGTGCGCTATGAAAGTGACGGTGAAATCCTACTGTTAGGTCAGAGAATAACAGTCAAAGAGTTTCTGGGACGGCTATATGGAGATAGGCCTTGTGTGACTTTGCGTGAAAAATGTAAAACAAACAAATTGGTTTTATTACTGTGGTAAAAATTGGCAAACTTTACAAACAGCTATGTAAGTTCGACAATACGAGATTCAATGGATCTCTTAAAATCTAAGTAAAATAACGTGTATTCTGCAACTCAGTTAAAACAATAACGAGGCAGAATACATTCAAAGCAAAAATCAAGCATTTGCCAACTGTAATTAACGTTAAACAGATACGAAAACAGCTGTATAAGTTGGTATATGAATATGCATGCTAAAATATATGAATAATCGTATGAAAGCAGTCATTATTTTTATAGTTCAACAACACAAATACCCTGTATATGACCAAACAAAAACAAGTACTGGGATACAGATTAAAAAAAAACTTTTCAAATAATGGCCAGTGTGCATAAACCAAATGCGTATACACCTACATAGTTTTAATTCTTGTATTAAGAAAGCCATAATTAAAGTTTAAAAGGTATATATAGGAATAAGTTTGTCCTTAATATTTTTACTAAATACTATTTGCTAAATATAAAATGAACTGAATACAGAAAATCTTTTTTTTCTTAACATTAATAGACATTCTGTATTCGAAGGAAAATATACAACTTTCCATAGGGTTACATTCACCATTTATCATTCAGATAAGGATAATGTCGCGGAAGTTAATGGATCCACGCTTGTCGAATGGGACAGACTACTTTCCAGTCAGAACAAGCGCTGAGATTGTTCATAAACATTTGAAAGTATTCGGTTTTTCAAAGGATTAATGTAACAATAAACCTGAATATTGTGTATTGTAATAAAAAATTATCTATTCAAAGTCTGCACCAGCACAAACCGTTAGTATCAAAAGGTTTTAAATAATGTAATTTTTGTACTATTATAACTCTCCCTATCGATTTTTTTAGGGGGGGTAGTAATAAACGCGTCGGGCTGCGTATCAAAACGTGAGGCAGCTGAACACGCTCCGAACTTCCAGTTGTATGGCTCATTATAAAAGGGGAGGTCAATCCCATTATTGGATAATGCTCTAGTGGCGGCGCGTGCTACTGTTTGGCTCTTTTTTTTTATTTTTGTGGTTAGTAGTCTAAAATAAAGGAAAACTATACCTGATCTGTCAGTTTAGCCCTTGTTTCAGAAGGTGCCGATCAGGTGGAAAATTTCTTGTTAATTAATTTCATGTTTAGTTTTCAAACCTCACAGATTTTATTTTACGCAAGGAAAGCAGTTTAAGGTCTGTGTCAGCTGGAAACATATATTAAATATAATCTTAACACACAGAAGCAAATATATTTATAGATTGGTAATAACCACAAGTATTGAATATAAACTTGTTTACAAGTTCCTCGTGCAGACATATACATATCGTTCTACCAAATAAGCAATTCAAACCAAATCTTTACACAACGTTTGAATTTGTATTCTACATTCACTAGACATATGTCGGTCTTATAAGGATTACTCTAAAAGATAATTGTTTTTATTTGTTTCACAGGAACAACATTTACGAAACATTGAAGAGGTAAATGATCTTAATGTTTGAGCATTAATGATTTCATGTCTATGATTTTAGTCTTGTTTTTCTCTTCTTTCTTGGCTGATTCGTCCGTATATCGATGTGTTGGGAGATAACTATCAATTACCACTTCCCCGAAAATCACCTGTGACATTACATGAGTGGCAATTTTGTCGCCAATTGTCAAATTTTTCACCCTTAATAGCAGTCTTTGCTTTCAAGATGGACCAAGAGAACAGTCAAGCTCTAGAGGTCTGCCTGAAACATAAAGGAATTACAGTTTTGGGGAAAATTCTTTATTTGACTAGAGGGCTTTCTGAAAACCTGTCAAAAACACACAAGTTGGTTTTTTTCACAACAATTAAGTCGGTAGCCAAGACTTTCCTTATGGGAAAATGTCTTCAATTTTTTTTTTCTTCTTGACGGAGCTGATTTGAAGCAGGAGTTGTTTCAGTGAAACGCGGTAAATACAGTCAAATTAAAGACCAGAATCTCGAAGTGATCAGAATGAAGTATATGAAATCAGCAGTTCGATTTTTAACTCCTTTTTTTACTTCACAAATCCCGATGACAACCTTGAAATTTTCGCATCAATCACACTTGTCACTACTTCGGTTGTCTAGACCAAATCAATTAGAACAAACATTCACATTTCAGTTCTTTTTTTTTCTTTTTTTAAATTGCAAATGTTTGCTCTTTACAGTAATTTTACGAAAGAGCGTTCTGTGCATATTCCAAGAAAACAACTATCAATTGGAAATGCTGAAAGGGATGGTTTATGGAGTTAAAAAAAACAAGCTAAGAATGCATTTTGATGTTGTTTACGTAATGTTTATGATACAGATATCAAAAACCAAAAGCTTTACTTCGTATTTTAACGCTATTTACTCTATACAATATCAGCCAAATCATCAACTTTTCACATTTTCAAAATTCATATAAAACAATAGGATGAAAAGTATAAGACGTGGTTTATTTTAAGATATGTTTGTTTGTTTGTAATTAAGCACAAAGCTACACAATGGGCTATTTGTGCTCTGCCCACCACAGGTATTGAAACCCGGTTTCTAGCGTTGTAAGTCCGCAGACATACCGCTGTGTCACTGGGGAGCATTTATTTTAAATATACACAAAAGTAAAAATACAATTTCAATAACTTACGAATTTCAACTGTCCATCAACCAACAAAATATTGATTTGAAATGTAAAACTGTACAACTACGGTTCACAAAAGAGTTAAATGATAGTCGAAATATTATAACTATGCGACAAGGCAAAACCACATTTATTATATTAAGTCAATCATCTTCTCGGTCATCTAACGATCAGTCGAAATTATGCGTGAATAATAATTAGGTCCCAGAAAAAAAACATTTGAATGAAGTGGAAGCCGGCCAATCACAACAGGCTATAACTAGCAGAACACCTGGGTAATGCAGACCACTGTCTACAATATGCTCTTCCGTCTCGCTGAAACATTAGATTTGCTATGTTCTTGTCTATCCGATTGAGATAAGTTGAAATATTCTGCTCGCATGTGCTGCACTACTTTTTGTTTTTCCTCAACATTCATCACCAATGACAAATACAATCCGAGAACAACTTATACAGAGAGTTAGTCGTGCTTTAAAGTAACTATTTGCCGTTTATTAATACAATGTCTTTTTAGCCGAAATGCGAGTCGTGGTGCCACAGGCGATATGTGTAGCACCTATATATTTGGTTCTAGGAGAATTCCAGACCATTCGACAGTGCAATGCTCAATAAGTATTTGTGGTTGGAGGCTTATGTTACAAGATGAAGAGCCAAATACACAGCATTTCAAAGAAGGGAGCTTTCCACATTGTCTGTGTAAGTCGAAAAATTCATAGAGCAATGCGGTGAAGAATGCTAGGCACTCAAAAGTACACGACAAGCTAATCTGGATAAAGTGAAGGATATGGTTACGAAAAATAAAACCCCGGCCCCAAAAACCACAGCAGTGAAGATGAAAATATTAACAAGATAATAAAGAAGTTGATGAAGGCTCACAAGTATGATGCCCAGAAATGAGCGGCAATATTCACGATAAAGATGGCTGAAGAAACTAGAGTAATACAGCGATTTTATTGGCCCATATATCTATCAAGTATTCAATGAATCTTCAATGAACCTTTGCACGTTTGCCTAAACTAGGCCCTGGAAAGTGATGTTTACGTATAGTAAAGGGTCCGAGGAAAATACGTCAAGAATTCTGGTCTAAGGTTAACGTCGCCATCCTTCATGGAAGATAATTTCCAAATGATCAAGTTTGATATTTAACTCTACACAAAAGGTTCTCAAGAAAAGAAGCATGCGCAGTTGTTAATTTGAATAAGACATAAAACACATTTAGTGATGGATTATGTTCTGTTACAAAAATGTTCTGCGAAATCTTACAGGTCATCATCTAATCGTGATTTTATATAATATACATTGATATAAACTTTCGATCAGTGCAAATTATGTACTTATAGTGAAACTAAAAATCAACCTGGCAATCAGTAAACCTAATTAAATATATTTTTTACGTTCCTGCTTAAAAAGATTAGAATTCATCATTTCGGCCGTAATTTCAATAATATTTTACAATCTTCGGCCAGCTAAAGAGATTTAGGTGACTCCTAAATACATATATTAAGCTATTGTGCAAAACAATCTCTATAATAAAAGTATAATAATAAAAAATCAAATCAAAAAGTAATAACCTTTTATATATTAAATAGTTTAGTCAATACTGTTAATGAAAGCAAAAATAAATAAACAATATACTAATATTATATCTTACTTAGGGCACACAAAAACTAGCTTTAAGACCATCAGTCCTACAGGTTGTTTTGAGAGATGGTTAAAATAATCTAAAAATCCGTAGAGTCTGTAGAGGCTTAAAAGGTAGTCCTGTATATTTTAGTGTGTTAAAAACTAATTGAGTAGGGTAGTCAATCATATAAGATGGATTAGATTGCACAAAAAAATTTGTAAGACAATTTAAGTTTAAGGATTCGAGCTTATACCCTCTTTAAATCACGAAACATCTAGAATTTATGAATGAAACATTCTAAAAGACTAGTGTTCTAGGTCAAACTACGATATCCTAATGGTTTAAACACTCGTACAGGAAAGTGCATTTCATGGAATATTGTATATAGAAGTATTTACACAATTCTGTACTATACAAACCTTATAGGGTACAAATGTTTTTCTCGTTACTATTAGGCATACAAATACGCATATAAGATTTGTATAGGGCTTCTATAAAATATTTACATAAGGTTTCGTATACACCTCTATAAGACAATTTTACTGTAACAAGTTGTTACGTATTGTACAGCACGAATTCCAGAGAAAAAATTTCATTTTCACTTGAGTTTCTTTTTCTCTTTCGTCATTCACTATTGCGCAACATTAAGTGCTTAGAAACGTTTCGGCTCTCCCACGAAAATAGTTGAGTTTCGACTATTAACGTAAATTTGTAAGAATAAATGTTAATAAGAATCCCAAATAGCAGTTATCAAAATTTGCATGATGCTTTGCACAAATATAATCGCAGGTATGACCCCATCTATCATTGTCATGATCACTAACGTCTGTAAACCATAAATTCACGCACCGACGTGGGTACCCTATACGAGTGACGTTCAATTTCCACTATCCTGTCAGATAATAGTTCGCGGTGGGTGCTGTTTCCCAGATCATTTCCCTCTAGTCTGTCAGATCGAAATTAGGGACGCCTAGGCGTAGATAGCTATTGCGTGTGTATCTTTGCGGGAAAATTCTAAAACAAATAAACAAAACAGAAATTTACAACGTCTAAGCATGATGATGTGTGACTAATAACATTTCTTATTCTGTCAGAATAGATTAATAATTCTAGGAAGTAGTATTGTGGTTTCAACCTCAAATTTAAAATACAAAAGTTTCAAACAGGCATGATATAACAATTTAAATTACAAAACTTTCAAACAGGCACGATGTAACAATTTAAATTACAAAACTTTCAAACAGGCATGATATAACAATTTAAATTAGAAAACTTTCAAACAGGCATGATGTAACAATTTAAAATATAAAAGTTTCAAACAGGCATGATATAACAATTTAAATTACAAAACTTTCAAACAGGCACGATGTAACAATTTAAATTACACAACTTTCAAACAGGCATGATGTAACAATTTAAAATACAAAAGTTTCAAACAGGCATGATGTAACAATTTAAATTACAAAACTTTCAAACAGGCATGATGTAACAATTTAAAATATAAAAGTTTCAAACAGGCATGATAGAACAATTTAAATTACAAACTTTCAAACAGGCACGATGTAACAATTTAAAATGCAAAAGTTTAAAAGAGGCATGATGTAACAATTTAAAATACAAAACTTTCAAACAGGCATGACGCAACAATTATAATTATTCGAAACAGTAGCAGTACTAAAGATACAACCTTGAAATACTGTTTGATTATTCTTGTTCACTAGGGCTAACGAAATTGCCAAAAAACAATTGGTTTTAGTTTATTTCAATCATGAAATGTTTCCGGCGATATTAATCTCGTCGTAAAATCCACTAAATTTAGGTGCTTATATTCCTTACTTTTTGTGTACGTTTTTGGGCGATATTCTTTATTACAAATATATACAGGGCACAGTAAATTTTTATCGTTATCAGATGCAGCACTAGATGTAAACATCACATCTTTCTGTTTTGATTTTTTGAGTTGGAGGAGATAAATTTAGCAATCAATAATACGCGTAAAGTTAAAAAGACCACTTTAAAGTCATCAACATTCCTAGCATAATGAATAGCCTTGAACTCATCAGGACAGTTAATTACCCATTGCCTCTCATGTTAACTAAGAATAAGCTTGCTAGAATAGGTGCAAAACAAGCTCCCATTGTCACCCGTCTACCTGGCCATAAATTGCATTATAGAAAATAGTGTGAAATTCCAATAATTTTTTGAAAATGAGTTTTGGGTTACCTGTTAAGATATATTCTGGTCATAATATGTTAGGTTTATAGTTTATAGTTCTAAAACTATTGAATTTTTGAATATAAAACCAATACAGTGAAAATACCTGGAAAGAGTATAAAACAATGTTATATAATCAAAAAGTGATGAATAAATCTACTTATCACACAGATAATTTCTATTTGTATATATATTTTTGTGTAAAACCGTCCCTAATTTGGAGCTGATACATTACAGGGAAGGCAGTTAGTGAACACCATCCACCGCCAACTCTTAGGCTACTTTTGTATGACCAAATAGTCGGATTTTATTCGTCCTCTTATAACGCACTCACGGCCCTAATGTGCACTTATTTTTTGGGAAACATGACGCGAACCATGGACTCTCGGATTCACAGTCCCGGCACGTTAACCACTGGACCCCGCTCGGCTCACACACACGTCATATCTTAGTATCTTAGCACAAAACCGACGACAGTGGATCTTATATTTCTTGCTTAACTTTTCAAAACAGATAATTAAGATCTTAATATTACAGGACGACCGTATGCCATGTTGTTTATTTGATATCGGATATTCGCGTAGATCTTCTCAAGGGATTTCTATGCTAATTGTCCCTAACTTTGAACTGATAGAGTAGAGGGAAGGCAGCCAATCAACACCACCCACTGCCAACTCTAGCACTGCTCCTTTCTGACCGTATAGTGAGATTTGACTGCCACTCTTATAATGCACATACTGTAATTTTTGGTAAGAACGAGATACAAATGAACGAATGATGGACTCGTAGATCCATAGTCCAGTATGCTAACCATGGGCCACTTTACCTTATTCATGAGATAATAAATTTCATTTTGAAGTTATTTTTCGCGCAGCTTCAACATGAGCCTAATTCTATTAGAAACAGTTTCAACACGTTTTTGACATCTATAATTCCACAATAATTACTGGTCTGTAGTAGAAAAAAAAAAGTTTTTGACCAAAGTGTTCTCACACCTCAACTTGCTTACAAGCATTAATTTTAGAAGAGAAGAAGAAAAAAAAAACACTTTTACCCGAAGTGCTCGAAACGTTAAGTTTATTATAGGAATTCAACTTGACTGCAAATTCGGTATACAGTTCGTTCATTTATTATCTCCGAAAGAAATATATATATATATATAAATATATTATGCTGTTTCATTGCTTACTCTTAAATAATTATTCACTAATAGCTTTTCACCCTCACAAGAGCATAGAATACTTTAGAATGCAATTATAAAGGAAACACACTTTAACACTGTCTAACATAACATCTTGGGATTCGGTATGAATATTTTTAATCATAGGCTGTGTTCATCAGTATTACAAAGTTGGGCAAGGTAATTTTAAGTCGATTTGGTGGAGTTTCGATTTTTTCGTCTTCACGTTTTTTTTTTTTAATCCGATCTAATGCTGCTATGAACATTAATATCTATACCACATATTTTACACAGTCGAACAACTTGATATCATTATTCTTTAAATACTTCACACAGTCTGCAGAGTCTATCAATTGTTATATGGCCGACTATTTAAAAAAATTAGGATAGTTATAAAAAACAACAACAACGAAATTTACAAATAATGATTTTCTGTTTGTTATTGTTTGTTTGTTTGTAATTAAGCACAAAACTACATAATGGTCTTTCTGTGCTCTGCGCACCACGAGTATCGAAACCGCTGTGCCACTGGGGGCTTCTGTTTGTTAACATGTCTAAAAAGAGTCTCGAATTATTCCTAATCTCGTTGTAAAATTACGCACGTGAGATGTTATTAAAGCCTCGTGGTTTCACATATTAAGTATCTCTGTACATTTTCTACTTTTACCAGAAGTTGACCATGACATTGGAAGCAACGTTTCTTGTCTGCAGCTTGAAATCGACTTTACTCTAACGTCTACCACTAAATGTATAAAATATATATATATATTTCTTTGTGTGTGAATAATACTTGGAATGAATTTCTAATCAACAGTGTAATAATGTTTCTTGTGAAACTCGTGCCCACCCCCTTCAGTGGCACAGCGGCATGTCTGCAGATTTACAACGCTAGAATCCGGGTTTCGATACTCGTGGTGGGGAGATCACAGATATCCCATTGTGTTACTTTGTGCTTAACTTCAAAGCAAACAGTGAAACTTGTTGCACTTATTTAGATAACTTGATGTTCCAAAACATTATAAGGATAAACTTGCATTCCTCAGCAGGTCCCACAACTTTTGTAAGGCTTTACTATCTTGAGCTTCTTTAATGAAAGAAAGAAAAGATTAGCACTACGAAGATAATATTTTTTTTATATAAGCAATTTATTTTTATAAATTCTGATTGAGTTAAACAATATAGCTATTGTAGTATTGAGCTCACAGATTACCTATATTACCAGCTAACCACAGGTCTGCTTGGATAAAAACACATGATGTTTGCTTGCTAACTTTTAAATGCTTCTGCTATTTCTTCCAGAGAAACGGTTGTTCAAGAAAATAATTTTAAACTGATATTCAACACTTACCGGAAAATATGTCTTGCTTGAATATGGAGTAATAACAGTCGAAATAAACTACATTACACACAGTATCAACCCATCATTTATCTAGTCATGATCTTATTAGTCTAATAATATTTGTTAAACTAACTGGCTACATGTAACTAGAGGGTTAGAAATGTCATCATCACACTGCATGCACATAGTCAACATTAAACACTTTTCAATACCAAAACGTTATTGAAATAAGAACATATGGTACCCGTTTCTACCATCCATGAAGTTACTCTGTTAAAAGCCGGATGAACTGGAATTAAGGGATCACATACAGATTCCTTAGACACTATTCCTAGCAAGTTTGTAGGAATTCCAAATATTAATACAATAGATCAAATGATTATGATTTCCAGGACTGTGATCAACAGGTTTATATTTTCGTTTTCTCCTTTATTTCTTCACGCATACTACCTCTTTGGTCATTATGGTACTTTGTAATTTAATTATCTAAACGTTATCTTGTGAGTATAAAAGCTGTACACGCTGTTTACAAGGATTTAAGTATTTTTAGACAACTACTCTAAAAGATCAGTCACTTCACAATGAAGAGACATAATTTCTCAGTTTGTAGGCATGCGAGCAAAGCCCTTTTATTTCTAGTTATAATGTTTATTGAATGAACCTTTTAAGAACTATAATTATGACTGTCACTGACCAGTTTCTAAATACTAATAAATTATGTCTGCTTGCTTGCTTGAAGTTAAGCAGAAAGCTACATAAAGGGCTGTCTGTGCCCTGCTCACCACGGGTATCTGCAGACATATCGCTGTTACACTGGGGGGATACTGATCAAAATTGGTGTCCATAAATTAATACCAATTTTATTTACATATGCACTTATGAATCCAGCAACGTTTTGGAAATCATTAATAATCTATAAAAATAAATTAATTTGATTTTCAAAACATTAATAAAACAGTGAAATATATATATATATATACAATTATTAAAAGTAGGTATGGTTTGAAATTTGGCTGCAGATAGATTAAAGGTAAGATAGTCTATTCGCTCTTCACATTTTAAACTTAGGAATTAAATCGTACCATATTATTCTCATGCATCGTCTTTAGAGTGGTATGTGTTAAAAGTATTCACCATAATGTGTTTTATATTAACTATTGTGGTAGACACAAATTTCATTGATTCTACAAGAAGTGCTTAACATTTGGTCAACGGATGCGCGACTACATTCCAGATGGAAACCGGAAACCACAACGTTTATTTTATGAATAGTCGTACACCCCTTTCGTCTAAACTGCTAGGTAGTGGTTTCCTGGTCTAAAACACCACCATCGTTAAACCATCACTGTGTCTGGTTTTAGAAGAAAGAGTGCACCGACCTGCACGACTCTGATTAATCACACATAAAACTTGGTCACACATCTGACACCATCTCCGGCCACCATCCCATTTTCAGGCACGGTCAACATCTATTGGAGAGATGATATCGATTGTATCGGTGATTGACACCATACATTCTTAAACTTAATGTATCAAGAAAAATATGCACCAGCAGCTCCGCCTTCTTGTGTTGAGAATTAGACGCATCGTGCACTTAAGCCTCAAAAACTCTTACAGTTTTTGCACCAGAGGGCGTAACAACAATGTTCAAGAGATAGCAAATTCCTTGAAAATCGTTACATAAAATTATACGTAGTCATGATTCTTGAAAGTTAAGTGTCACGCTTAAACACCTACATATCTCTTTGATTTAAGTCTATAAATAAACAGCTTGGTTTCATATTACAAATCTCAGAAAAATCAGATATATTCTGAAAGGTAGTTTTTCATCTGCTAATACACTAATGTTTCTCAAACTAACTTGAACATATTTAGAAAATGAAAAGGAGCACATTTTTACTAATGAAGAACAATTGCTTTGATCCATCAGTCCTAGCAACAAAATCATTTCGGTGAATACCGAAATTAATTTATAACAGATGAGAATCAATAGTTCAATTGTCCCTGTGGTTTAGCTCCAAATCTCCAAAATAGGAAGACTGGTTTAAATCCGTGTGATATCACAAAATATTTCCCATACTTTAAATTGTGTGTGCATTATAAGAATTATCTGTTAATCCAATAATGTGAATGGTGGGTGACAGAATGCTGAGGACTGACTGGATGCCTTTACTCTGATTTCTAATTTAAAAGTAAGGTGGGCGGCAGATACCCTTAGTAGCTTTGTCATAAGTACAAATACCAGTACCTTTTAAAGTTGCACCGACTATTAATGAAAATGTAAAATTTGATTATAAGGTAACGATCTCTGTCTATAATACACAGCGTGATATATTTTTTAATTCAAATAATCTGCCTAAAATTAATATATCATTGCTGACGTGTAATGCATGGTGGGTTTGGAATTATATTTTCAAATTTAATTCTGTTGATTTTTAAGTAACTATTCTGGTAAGCGGTAATTTTGATACTTACAAAGTTTTCTGTTTATTTGAGTTGTGAGAGACAACGTTTCGACATAAAAACAAAAGGAAAATGTTAAAAAAATTAAATGTTGCGCTGTAATATCCACGTGATCAGCTAGTTCACTTGTTTCAGTTTAACTAATTTTTCTTTATTTTGTTTAAATGTAAATACAAAATGAAGTATGTATATAAAAGATTAACATCATGTGTATTAAGAGTTGACATTTACAAGTTAATTATGAAATGTAGCAGGCTGAGAATGAAGGTCAAACATACCTAAGCCTCATTTCAATCAAAATATATTTAAAATAAAGTAGATGAATTAAGAATAGGCGTCACCTTTACCTCTAAAGTCTGTCGGTAAACCAAATGTTATTACAGAGGTCGAGAAGCAACCAATAAATTAGTCAAGGTAGTCTAGGAAGTCGAACCCTTCTTCGTATACATATATATTTTTGTGTGCACGAGATTCTAATGTGCGGTACAGTGAGTATAAGTAAAGCTATGATCAATCTGGAGGTGTGATTATTAACATCCTTCAGCTTAAAAGGACTTTGCCTCCTGACTTTCATTATTAGACTATGTTCCCGAGACACTATAAAATGTGTACTCAAGGAGGTTCTCTGAACATATACGCACACAAACGTTTTACTTTACCTCTGAGACATTGACTAAAGCTGGAAGCTAGAACAATATACCTTCATACAGCTAAGATAAGCTTGTGGATACCTGAACTCTGGTGTCTAAGCAACACAATGGGCGTGTTTATAAATATTACACTATGATCATGTCTGTGTATCCAACAGAGGAAGTGTTAAACGGCTTTATTGTAATTTCACATCTGTAGGCATATTAGTTAACGTAAGATATACTACTTACCGTAAATGAGAATCATGAACAAATACAATATATTATGCGTCTCGCAGGTTTTGGTTTTATGTAAGGATAAACTGATATCGTTTGTTAGGTTAGAGAAGTATGAGCTTACGAGATACTTTTAGCGATTTCTGTTTGGTCCAGTGTTGCAATATCTTGTGAAATTGTTTTACTTGAGTTATCCACATATTTGGCGTGTTGTTTTTGTGAAACATAATGACGTATGTGTCTGGCAAATGTCTCATGATGACAACTAAATGCAAGGAACTAGTTTATGCCAGGAACGTTAGAGTTACTATGAAAAAACAATTTTGCTATCTAAATGATTCTGGCGAACAGCGAACTTTTACATGCTTGAGAAAATAATAAGGTTTGAATGTTACAATTAGACTGCAAATAATAACGAACACTGAAAATGAAAGTAAGCGTTTCCTTCTCTAAGTATTGTTTTTAAATATGCTGCTGAAGCAGGATATTTGGGTCTGTTCAAAAGTAAGTCTAAGCTGGTTAATTGATGTAATGTAAGTTTAAATGGAAGCAGCTTGAGAGGAAATGTGAATAAACATATTAATTATGATAGTAGGGATCCAAGAAATGTGCAACTGAAAGATAACAATATTAAAGCTGGTGTGAGAGCTAGGGAGTCTGAAATAGCAACAGTGTACATAACTGCTAATAAGAAATTAAGGTTTTCTTCAAAGAATAAGAGTAGAAGACACCAGTTAACTGGATGAAGTCATGAAATCAAAACTTAAATCATAGCTACACAGCCTCAAGCTTAAAACGCATAGTCAGAATAACGGAGAAAGAGAAAGAACAGGAAAACATTGGAGATCAGAATCTTGGACGAATTAGGATATATTAAACAGTGGAAAACTTGACGAAAATAAACAAAAATAACAAATATGACTTTTCAAACCAGATTGTTAATAATGTTTGAGGTATCTTCAATGACTTTTATGAATGAGCTGTTTCCAGGGCAATTTTATTGTTTCAAGTTTCCCAAGTAGAGCACATACATTTTCGATGGATTGAAGTCCTGTGAGCTTGCTAATCACTCCATTGAGTCAATCTCCTTTTCTAGTTTAGCACGGTAGGAAATCAGGGCCAGTTGCACTAGCATGAAAGTTCGTAGAATGTTATTCTTATAATGGTATCATTCCGCGGATATATAGAAATTGGTACTTCCACCGATGTTTATTTCTGATTACCCCCGTATGTATATCATGTTTCTCTGTGAAAATGGAGCTGGATTTGGTTACATATATTCTCTAAATGAGTATATATCTTATTTGTAGAGGGTAAAGCGACGCATTTGTAAAAGGTATATTGCCTCATATTTCGTTGGTTCAGGTGGCGTGTTCTTGACGCCATTGTAGGCAAAAATGTTCTGAATCTTGGTGTCAATGAAATACACCTTATTGAGTATCTGTAGTACAAGCTTACATTGTCTTATCTGACTACACTGACTATCTTTATTTTGACATGGCGTCCAATTGCGTCTGTGAATACTTCAGTCTAAGATTGCGACGACAGCTATCGTTAGCTTGCATTGTAAATTATGACTTTATTTGTACAGGTGTCCAATCAAATCAAATGCAACATTGGTTTGGAAGCATTTTCGTATTCTGCTAGCAACACTTTGAGAAACTTGTAACCAATTAGCAACAGCCTGCTGTTTTGGGCAGTCTTACATTTGCATGTGGCACTCCGCATGAGTGAAATATTGATACGTCGATTTTTGAGACTTAGCCATGGTTCATGAACAATTTGAATAATTTTGAACTATGCGATTCACTTCAAATTAACAAAACAGTCAAGGTTATGTGAGTCCATAATATATATAGCATAGGCAACTCAGATCATATGACTGATGCCCATGACAACGAACAAAATGGGGCGAATAACACTATATTACAACAGCGGTTATGTTCTTTTAGAGCTATAAAATAAGAAATTCTGATTATTCTTTACATATTGTATAATCAAGCCAAGATGCAAAAGCTTACGTTTAGTAGGACCGAGCGCGGCCCAGGGTAGATCTGCGTAGATCTGAAGTTCAGTTGTTCGCGTTCCATTCCCGCAAAAATAAAATATATATAAAAACACGCTCCGCGGTATTGAAATCGTGGGAACAACATAAAAATGATGGTCAAATTCTACTATTCCGTCTGACAAAAGTAACCCAAGAGTTGACGGTGGGTGGTGTTGACTAGCTGATTTCCCTCTAGCCTATCGCTTTAAAATTAAGGAGGCCTAGCGCATATAACTTTGCGCGAAATAAAAGAAACAAATCATACTTAGTAAAAAGTACTGGTTTCAATTGAAGAAACTGTTATATTTCATAAGCTATTAAAATAATGTAAATATCAACAGGAATTGTAGATATTTGGAGCTTGGAAAGCGTAAGCCTGTGAATAATACTTGCAATTTTCATTACTTGTATTTTGTGTAAACAAACGTCTTTCTTCTTTTTTGCGATCCTAATGTGTGGATGTATTTAATGATAAAATATCTCAGGCTGCAATTATTTTGTTATCAATACTATCATACGATTTAAATTCAAAAACGTTTGTCTATAGTTTGGAGACTGAGAAGTATTATGAACTCTTGACAGTGCACATAAGTTTCAAAGTATTTGACGGAATCAAAGTGTGTGAGCTTTTGATAGAAAATTACACTAATGATAATCCTGAAATGAAAAGTACGTAATATACCAAAAATAGATAAATCACAATTGCAAGAACCCCATAACCCGAACTTTTTTGCGAAATTACAGACCTTATTTTGTTTACGAATACCACCTTTTTGTCAAATAATCAATGCAACCAGGCTTTTATACAGTTAAATGTTCTGACAGGTCTATCTGCTAGATAGAAATCATATTGAGGTTAAAGAGAAGAAAAACTAGGTATATATTATGCAGTATCATGGGAGTGCTGGCACATTATAGTTAAATATTTACATTGACAGTTGAATGACCAATTATAAATTAGAATTTCATTAAATATGACAGCTAAGATTTCTAGAACTTGAAAAAGTCAAATAACCTAAGATTAGTCTTTAATCATATCATGCATGATTACTTTAAGTAGTTTGCGTGATAAGAAGACTAGTTGTTTTTCATCTGTTTCATAAAAAAGAGAATGCGAATGACTATCAAGCTGGACCTACAGCATACTTGTCTTTTTGCTTCAGCAAAGTGAACCGAGAGGCATTTCAAATAAACAGAGGCTAGAGGTAGAACAGAGCTAGCTTAAATTCGTTTCAGCGCCATATATTGGTTAATAGCATTTGAGAGCTCTGATTAGAAGCTTGCAAGACGTAAACATACCGTCTATTTTGAAGAGAATGTTTGAACACCTGGGACAAACGTAATTATCTTGGATAGGAGAGACAAAATCAGCAGAGTTTTTCTGAGAAAGTCTAATGAGAAGTCGTGTAATGTTTTCTTAGCTCGGAGAATGAAATATAATAAATTAGAAGACATTAGCTTACGTCAAGATAAGAAAATTGACGGAGACGTAACAAAATAGAATTCACCAGGTACCGACAAGGAGCATTTTACTAAATTGTCCCGACCTAGACGAAGACAGATTAATAATTACAAACTACATTAAACTCAAAAGTAAATATCTGAATAGGATGAATTATCATTTATATCACGATATAAATATATTTATAGTTGAAAAGGTCACAATTTTGAACACATCTTTCATTTTTTATGCTAATAAACATTTTAAATTTTTTATGCTAATAATAATAAAGGTGAAATGATGAAAAACTAACATTCAACAATACTTCGAATTGAATTTTCTCTGCATCATATTTCCTAGAAACCCAAACTAAAACATTTTGAGATTTCCAAGAAAGCAAAGAGTTGTTTGACAGATAAATGAGACGCCAACATGTTTTTGAAAGTAAGTTATACCAGAGTATAAGAATGTAGGTGGCCGAACTTACTACTAAATATACTAGATTGAAGTCAACAGAAACAAACACCATTAGACAAAGGCAGTTGTTATTCCCGAAATTCTCCAGGAACACTGATTACAGGGGGCACAAATACAATCTCTGTTGGGCAACTGTCGCCAGCAATTGGTCTACTGTAATCCACGACTTTACACATGTTTTCACGTGGTTTACTGTCTTTTTTTGCACAGCATTATGCTTTAATAAAACTCTGACTGCTTCGGGTAAACTAGACACAACTCACAGTAAAACAAAAGTTAATTATTACACATGACGCTCATGTTCGAAGAGTTTCGTCTCCCAGTGTCATTGATGTGTATAACTGCTTACATATTAAACTATTCACTACTAAATGTAAACGAAACTAAAGGATGTGGATTTAATTTGTTCACAAATCAGAGAGTCAAGTATCGATAGAGTCTCATATTTTCTATTCTATAGAAATTACTGGCTCCACCTGTTTTACGACAAAGTATGTGTGTTTGTAGTTAAGCACAAAGCTATATAATGGGCTATCGAACTCCGAATTTAGTGTTATAAAACCCGCTGAGCCACCGAGTGACTGATGAAATAAAAAAAAAGTGGATTAACTTGCCTTAGAAGCTGCCATACAAATATTATCAAAGTAATTATTAAATGTTGTTATACAAAGGCATATCAAGTAAAATTGAACAGCTTCTTCAATATTTCGCTTATTTTCTTAATTTTTAAAAGTAAGTTTCGTACGGATGAAGGTTGTTGTTTTTGGAATTAAGCACAAAGCTACACAATAGGCTATCTGCGCTATGCCCACCACGTGGATCGAAACCCGGTTTCTAGCGTTGGAAGTCCGCAGACATGCCGCTGTGCTACTGGGGAGCACGGCTGAAGGACGAGAAATGACATACTTAGAGTGGTTTTACAACGTCATAAGGTATGCTTCATAAATATAATTTTAGTATTAAATATAAGCAGAAATATACCTCTACTTTATAGCATTATTTAGATTACACTTTTGGGGATTTTGAGTTATTTTTAACTGTGTTTCTTTGGTTTGCTGACCCAAGCTCTATAGATGAGCCTTGAATGGGCGATACAGCAATCCACATCGGAGGGAGTGGCAAATCAAAGGATGCATTAGGCCTCTACGTCACCGGTTATATTTTCAATATTACTTTTGGTGTAAAGAAATCTGTAACATAATTTAGATCACATATTTTGCAAAACTTCCCTTAATAGAAATAAATAAATTTTAGCGCCATAGTTTCAACATAATAAGCTACATAAAACTTACGCATAAAAACCTGATTTGTTAACGGTTTAAATAAAATCGAATACTTAAATTCACTTACTTAATCTGGTTCACACCATGACAGTCTTATTCTGAAAACTGATGATATAAATATCGCCTAGACCACTACCCTGTCTGCCGTATCTCAGGCTGGTTTTGGGCGAAATATGTGGTTGACATATTGTTATACATTCATATTTACTTTCACTCATATGCTTTTAGAATTGTAACTTACAACCAGTCATGTTGTTGCGACAAAGGCAGTTTCACGATATTTATTTCAAGCTCAGCCACATTGTGTATGTACTAATGAATGCCTCGAGGTTTCCTAATGGTAAACTGTTTTCATGTCCTATGGTGATATTTTTGTAGGTATTTTGAATCATTAGACATATATTTTTGTAACAAGTTTATGCATTTCCGAAGTCAGCTTGTGTCATGTGTTATATTAAAAGGATAATCATAATACTAAAAAGGTTATTTATAATTATGTTATAGAATTACAGTTTGAATTTTTAAATGTTTAGTATATGTGGATTTTTTTGGTCTCGACATTAAAAGCAGCTTGTAATGTAAAGTACATGATATCCTAAATATTACTACTTAATTATTTCAAAAATCTAATTATCAACGGAAAGCATAGAATGCAATCACTCTTTTCGTGAAATTCACTCAAATACAAGGATATGCATTTGAAGGACGAAAAAGCATCTATACTTATGAAAAGTAAATTTATTTTATAAGCTCTCTGTTTACAGTATTTGTTTAGAAAGTAACTAATGTAGACTTATCAAAAGTATGTGATATAGGAGAAATACAGAAACGAAAATTTCCGTGGAAAGCTATAATATCTTAATGATTTCTTTAATGATTAAGAAATATTCAGCGTTTTTCATTTTATAAAATAAATATATTTAAGTTTGTACCTCCTATTTATGTGAATTGTATTTGTGTTATGTATTTATGGCAAAGCTACTAAGGCTATCTGCCTCTGTACCTAATTTTCAACCACTGACCAGAGGGAACGCAGGCAGTTAGCAGCACCTACCATCCATGCTAAGAGACTGATTATCACTGTTATAACGCTTCCAAAGCTTAGAGTGGAGAAATATTTTGTGGTATTGCATGGATTCGAATGTGGCTCGCCATTTCGAAATCCAAATCTCTGAGGCTGAGCCAAGTCGGTGTCACCTAGACATATGATAAGAGCGTCGTTGTGGATACAGATATTGTTATCTGTGTTTTACACAATTACGTATATATATATACATACCAACTCACCATTATTCTACAAACCTTTAGAGCTGTACATCTATTATTATACATTCATATGATTACATTTCATGTGGGTGTTACGTATGATCGTTTTTATCTAAGTGTTTGTATATAGAATAGTGCGGTAAATAAAGGTTGGAACCTATCGGTAATCATGTCAGATATGTTGTTTTATCTGTTTATTTCATTCACTTTATCTCGAGATTTCCACATGGCACATATATCATCACCTTATTTGTCAATTCATCTGATGTCAGGCAATTTGCATTCTGTCAAAACGT
Organism: Limulus polyphemus; assembly: GCF_000517525.1. Lineage (NCBI taxonomy): Eukaryota > Metazoa > Arthropoda > Merostomata > Xiphosura > Limulidae > Limulus > Limulus polyphemus. The sequence goes on from NW_013665751.1 coordinate 74,347, forward strand.
GCCCAGATAAAAATACATTACCAAGTATATACAAGTCAGTTCTATATTCACATCAAATATATCTGTGTACTGTACTCGGCATAAACGGTTTTTTAGTCGTCAGTAAATTCCTTATTTATTTACTCTTTCAGAACGACCATGGTTATATTGAACGAGTGTTCAGTTGTATGCATTGTGAAATCAATCTTATTATAAAATCTAATCCTCAACGTTCTAAAATATTTTAAAACGGTATGCAGGGAAACCCCGAAATACTGAGGATTATCGGAATAATGATCAAATTATAATACTCAAACTTATAGCTGTCAACTTTAGATTAGAAAAAAAAAACACGAAACATGCTGATAATAAAATTATTCTTCTGACCATTCAAATCTCATTTCATTCATGTATATGTATAGACAACCATGATTCACATACATATAAACATAGCAAGATGGCTTTGTAAATTAAAAGGATAAAATTCAGTAATATGTAATTAATCATTTTGATAGTCTTATCTTGGTTTCTCTAACAGTGCAGGTTTCATATTGGAAGACTTTTAAAAGAAAGATGTAAACAATGCAGTAAATTGAACAGAAATTAAATGATTAAAAAAGTAAATAATGCATTTTTTATGTTACTTTTCAACAGTTTTCTGAGATTTGGCCATTCTAATTGACGTAGGTATTTTTATTTCTTAAAATAATGATATCAAGTTAATAATCATACGTGTACCTCTTAGACTAGGTACTTGTTTATGTCTTATAATATCACACCCAATACTACATTTATATGAATGCACAATGTTTCACAATAAGTACAATGAACTTATAAAATATGATTGTATTTTTACATGATGTCTTTTTTTTTAATGACTTACAACCAAGACGTTACAGGTTCTGTTGTGTAACCAATAACTTAAGAACGTTTCGGCTGTTTCATTATAGATAGCCTTTTGAACAAAAGTGTTCCAGTGCGGTCAATTATTATAATCAATCACAATCCACTTTCTTGTCGAATCTCGTTAGCAGAAGAGAGTAGCGTGGTCAACAAAAAGCTGTTGACCTTCATTTCTGCGAGACTTCTATTCTTCCTTAACAAGCTGTAGACCATTATATCTATATTTATCTCTCTATATATACTGTAGCTCGGAAGTAATCGCGTCATGGCTATAGAGGGACGCGAAGGCTCAGACTGATACACCTCATGGCTATTGAGGGACACACCGATACACCTCATGGCTATAGAGGGACGCGAAGGCTCAGACCGATACACCTCATGGCTATAGAGGGACGCGAAGGCTCAGACCGATACACCTCATGGCTATTGAGGGACACACCGATACACCTCACAGACAGGGAAATGGATAAACCAACAAATAATAAATAAATGGAAACAATATATACAAATATAAAATCAATATCATAACATGCTAAAGAGATATGTTATCAGCATGCTCCTCCTACTGTTATGTCATGAGTTTGTTTATCTATGACTATAGTGGAATACTTTCATCCTCAAATTACCGACATTTTTTATGCCGTTGACAACTGGTGTCCAGATACTGCATTATACTGATTAATATTATGTTTTTTACCTGTTCACACAAACTCTAAATAACTGAAGAAAAAATAAACATTGTGTTAAATCACTCATTTTCTATGATCATGGTATATATTTGTGGGATTAATTGCAATATTGATGACATTTTTGTGTATTTTTTGTTATCAGCAAAGACATAGACCTATAAATAAGTTGGTGCATATAGTTTAGTTTAGAAAAATGTTTTGAAAACAACAATTTAAGGTTCATATGGACTAGATCGGTAACTCTAGAATTGAACCAAATTTTAACCAAGAATGTTAAATCACTTTTTCGTGATAGGTGAACGTCTGAAACGCGGGCTGAGAACGTGAGTTTATTGGCGAGGCGCATAACCTGCGAGCATACCAAGTGACTTTTCGTTAGTTACTATCATACCGGTGCGAGGATACCAAGTAGCTTTTCGTTAGTTACTATCATACCGGTGCGAGGATACCAAGTAACTTTTCGTTAGTTACTATCATACCGGTGCGAGGATACCAAGTAACTTTTCGTTAGTTACTATCATACCGGTGGATTCAGCGTACAGGAATTACCGTAGAACATGTAAAAAATTCAAGACAATAAAACCGTCGCGGGCCTGTGTATTTATATCTCCAGTTATCACTCAAACAGAACAAGTCAGAAAGGAAAATGATATCCATTTTTCTCCATCACATACAGATTTTTCACAAAACGTCATAACGCAATACATAAAAGAAAGACCACAACACGTAGTTTTGAGACTAAAAGACGTAGATTTCACAAAACAAATCAGGATGAATGAGGATGTATATTTGTTTGACATCAATGTATGCATTTTTATTAACAAACATAATAATAAAACATGTTCATTGTGGTAAACGAAATAATAATTTGATCTAAATAAGTTTTTTTTCTTCCCTATTTGTAAAAAATCCTTATGTGATAGAAATGAATATTATTTTCGAAATATGCATAACTTAATTTTGGAAAATCTGTTATTAAAACTAAAACAACTTTTATGAAGTTAAAATTCGCAGGCCTGTTTAATTAATGACATTATAAACAGCAACTCGACAAAATGTAAATTTCTATGAAAAGTTATCTTTTGCGTTACGATACGTTTTCGAACTTATCCAACAGAATGTAAGCTGTAAGTAACCTTCAATTATTGTTTATTTTTTTATTATACTAGACTTTTCTTGGTTTATTTAAAAAGGGGTTATTGATATATAGTTATCTTTAACTTGTGCCAAATGTATATTATGATTTTATATTTGAAAACTGATAGAAAATCTATTTAGGTAAGTAGTAAGTTATAATAATACACTACGCAATGGTACCTGCGTAATTGTATCATATAATAAAGTATATCCAACAATACTAGCTACAATCTACAGTATTCACATTGTTAATCCTGTTTTGGGCTTACAAGCCCAGTGAAGAATAGACATAAATTTTTTTTACACCAAACATAAATTAATGTACACAAAAAATCAGTAGCATAAGTCCAGAAATGCTGTAGAAATATCAAAGACACATTTCAGAGAGAGGGATGTATAAAAAAGATATATTTGTTTATAGTGAGGAAGAAAAGTTCTCATTATAACTGTTCAACGTTTTTCTTTTTTTAATTTGTGGATATGAAAACAGTAGCAAGTTCTATTTCAAAATATTTCTAAAAAATTTAAATTAATTCACGTATTTAATTATTGTTAACGAGGAATTTTCCGTCTCAGCGCGAAGCAATTCTCTCTGTAAATAATGACATGTGACAGGGTTTCTACTTATTTTGTTTTCAACCTAATAAATCACTGTTCTACATACCTGATTCCCAAACAGAATATCAATTCGTCCGGCGATTTCAACTCAAATGGATTCGGTGTTCAAAGAGTTAAAATGAATATGTCTTTGTTTCCTTTTTTAAATTTGTGGAAACAATATTATAATTTATTCAGTTAAGATCTTTAATCTTTACGTGTGCGAAACGCTAAAGTGTTGTTTATAATTGTCACTACAAAATCGATTAAATTTTCTTCTTATTTTAAGGCATTAAATATTTACATTTTTAAAATGTTTCATCACAAGCGTACTGATTGTCACGTGTCACGAGACTGTAATTAGAATGAAAAGTTTGCGTGACTTCACAATTTCGACACAAATATTTGTCGATGACAGTAATTTTTGGTTACGTTTTCAAAATCATTTTATAGTTGCTGTCATCGTTTCTTTACTTATGAATAACGAAACTGGGAACTATTCTTTCTTATTCTCGCGAAATTGTTTATATAAAAATTGATACTTGCATATAATGCTCTTCAAATAATTAAAACATAAACTGCCTTTCACAAAAGTTAGTTTACGAAAGCAAGAAGTGTCTTAGTGAAATATATTAAAACTAGAAGAACTAGAAAAAAAAGCATTTAATGGACTAAATCAGGTATGTGATGGAAGTTTAAGAATAAAGCTGAGGGATACGGTTCGTAAGCGAATGATGAACATTTCACAAAATAAAACACAAAGTCAACCTCTTCTATGGTCTGCGTATAACAGACATTTCTATCATAATGTGTTAGTTACTTAGTGTTGTGTAATGCATGGATAGAAAGTCCGCCCATATTGCTTTTAACTTTACATGAGACATGGGAAGTGGGGGTCATCACGATCTAGATAAACATTTGACAGGCCTGTCTTAACATAAAGAAACTGTTACAGATCAAATTAGCGAGAAAGGTCGTTCTTGGGTATAGAAACAGGACAAGGGCTACATCTTCTTCGTTGTTCCACCCAGGCCCGGATAGGCACGGTTGCTCTGTAACACCTGTTCTATAACCTTGATAAAAAGATTCCTCACAAAGCAGCAGCTTAGACGTCACAATTCAACCTTTGGTAATTAAAACATACATCTGTGTTAAGCGAGAAAGCGTGAATCTGAACTATTTTTGACAATCCGATTAAAATATACATCCTAACAAATTAATTGTTTAATTGAAAGCAATACTAAGATGATTGGTAATAGCAAATTTTTTGATGAGTCAGTTTGTAGAAAACACTATGATAAGACCTTCAGACTCAGGCTATGCAATTAAATCTTTAGTTATACGTTTTATTGAAGAATGTATTTTTGATGCAATTTAAATAAACACATTTTCACGAAATATTCACTCACTGGCATAATTACATGAAAATTCGCATAATTAAATAACAGTATTCTAATAATTCGTTGATGTTCTACAATATAAGAACAAATTAGAAAGATCTTCTAGAGCAACATTCCTTGTATCTGTTTGTCTTAAATCAACTCCCTATAGATATGATGTACATGTAGCTTCACAAACTCTAACTTATTTTACTTGATCCTCAATGACAACTGCATGAAAAAAAGCATGATATGTTTATTTAATACATTTATGAAGAACAATTGGAATCGATAAACTAAGCAACAATATGTTCTTTATTTGTTAATATATATATTCACCTTAATTCAGTGAAACGTGCATGAACAAATTTGGAAGAACCGTTCGTGGTAATCATGGTCTAATCAACGTAAACCAATAAACACTGTGTGATATTTTCGATAAGAACAACCATTTTCACTTATCTGCTAATGACTGGGAAGACAATGGGAGACAATGATTTTGTTTTTATAGACTTATTTATTTAATGTCACTTACTATACGGCAGTAGGTTTTAATGCAATGCTTTGTTTCGAGAAAAATAATATACTTTATATATATAAATATATATAACATTAAAACCAAATCTCTATCCAAAATATATGTTATGATTTAATGTCCTGCATCTAAATGTATCTCTTTTCGTTTGAGAGTCATTCCAATGAATTTAAATTTAAAGGTGAGTGAGTGACTTACACACCACAACTACGTTATAGATGATACTATTGCGAGGGGAAAAGCGTTGTATTCGAATGCACACGAAGAGAGAGAATTCCTTCAAGTCTTGAAAGTTAGAAGAGATTTGCCGGAGTAGCTAGCTTGTAATTATAGGCCTCAGTATTTTGAGGCCCGGCAAATTCCGGTCCTACCTTGTCGCTGCCGACATGATAACTCGGGCTGGTTCCTTTAATTCCCCAGCTTACAGCCGAGGTTTATAACCTTCTACTTTGTCTTCAAGCCTTGCGTCCAAGCGTGGCTAATACTTCCCCGAACGACAAATAGCCTTTGAATTATATAAGTGTAGCTTAAAATACCTTACAGTTCGAAGTAAAAACATTCAATAGTTAAAAACATGAAACAGAGTAGCGATACGACTTTCAGTAGATTAAACCAAGCACGCACAGTTTCTAAGAAACACTTGTATTCTGCACACTGTCTTAAATATTATATGGAAAGCAAAGCTGTCTAAAAACTAATAAAATCGTAAAAACAACAACAACGGGGAACATTCAAGTGGGTTTAATATACTCGTGCTGATTGTTAACTCCAAGCAATATAGTTTGATCAAAACACTTGAAGAAAACGTGATTATCAACCATTTCCATTATAAAGTAAGTTAATTATATAGATCACAAGTAAAAAATGAACTTATAAATTAACGAAGTCAACGGTATATAGCAAATGAACAGAAATATTAGAATGTCACAAACCAAAACACAAGAAAAACGAAAATCTATAACGATTCGAATCCATCGAATCATGAGTTGGGCACCACACTGTTAACGGTACTTTCAGCCCTAAACTCATAAAATTGCTGTTTATCATAGATCCTAGTTAGCATTGAATGTGGGCATGTAATAAGAGTGATAGTTAATCCCATTATTAAGTTGAAAGCTAGACAAACCCTCATAATGGCGGATGCTGCTGACTGATCGCCTTCTCTCTGGCTAGCATAATTCAACATTAGGGACAGATATGCCTGAACCCTTGGGGTCTCTATAGCCTGACCGTTTAGCCCATGTGCATGTAATGTGCCATTTAGATTGATTGAAAGTATCAACATGAGATACTTTTGCAAGTAAGTGTAAAGTATATCAAAATTTTAGAAACATGCTGCCATAAAACCTTTTCTTATCTAACAAATGATTATGTTGCTAACGAAAAACCCAATATTTAAATTTCGACACAGAAAAACATTAAAGGAAACCATAAATTTCATAAAATAGTATTACATACCGATGATGACAAGATAAACTTAGTGAGTAGGGCTCATTATAAGTTTCATAATATGAATGAAATGTATAAAAACAGCAAGTGTAGTAAAATTCACCGATCTCACATATATTTTTGCACATCCTTTCAATAAAAACAAGACTGTATGCTGTTCAAATAAAAAAAAATACTTGTGACGTCATCTTACAAGAACTGTTACTACGGTAAAATAAAATACTTGTGACGTCATCTGGCAAGAACTGTTGCTACGGTAAAATAAAATAAAATACTTGTGACATCATCTTACAAGAACTGTTACTACGGTAAAATAAAATACTTGTGACGTCATCCTACAAGAACTGTTACTACGGTAAAATAAAATACTTGTGACGTCATCTGGCAAGAACTGTTACTACGGTAAAATAAAATAAAATACTTGTGACGTCATCTGGCAAAAACTGTTACTACGGTAAAATGAAATAAAATATTTGTGACGTCATCTGGCAAAAACTGTTACTACGGTAAATAAGATGTGTTTGCGATTTTAAATAAACAGCTTAAAAAACATACAGAATGAATGTTTCCAGTAGTAACATAAGTTTTCTTTTACTCTCCCTTGAGCAAACAATCCTTATGTGTCAAGTACCCGTTTTAAAGGCCCAGATGAAGGTGCTATTACCGTCAGGTTAATGTTTCAGTTTTTAGTTGACGACAGTTTAGTCTATAGCTACCACGCAAAGTAATATACGGGTTATGAGTGTAAACAATCGTGCAAGTAGAATTACACACCGACTAGTAAAATGTTACTAGTATGTTTGTTCCTATTATGAAATAACTACAAGTTAGTAAGAGCAATATTTACACGAGAAGAAGTCTGTTATTTTCCATAATCAGGTTAATATAATTTCATTATCTAAAGTTGATGAAATAAAAATAAAGGATAAGATATCACTTTACATTTCATAGAATGCAGTAAACGCTGATGTGTCGATGGCCTAAAGAAAAAGTATATTCCTCATATCTGAATGTAGAATTGTAGGAACGATTTTACTGTAGTATAACATCATTTTACACATTAGATAACTTATAAATTACCGGATAACAAGTATTATATTAACCTGTTTAAAGATGTTTATGACCATCTTAATCCTAAAGTAGGTCACGGAAGACAAACAGTCAACTTACACAGATTCACCAGTTAAATATTACAAGCTATCAATAGGAAGTGACAACCAGGAAAACTTACAAAAAAAATGGTAAAAACTATGAAGAAATACAAATAAAGGACATTGACATTTCACCTTTAAACCAAAATTGAGAGAATAACCCAGAAAACGAGAAGCGTATGCAAATTAAATAAACAAGGAAATGGCAACTCTAACCAATGGTATAATTACATGAGAGAGCAACAGTCTAGCAGCGGAAGACTTCTATTAAGTAACCTACTTGGTGAAGTATAGTTTACATAGAAATTAGGACTATTCGAGTCACGTATCAGTCATGTCAGGCGAAATCCTGAGAAGAAAGAATAAGAAGCATACAAAATGATCATTATATCTAGGTTTCAAGTTTGCCATGTCATTCACTTCGCTTGTTCATTTGAATAATGAGTTTGTCCCCGAGGCACAACCTGTGCCATCAGTGATTAGAATTATAAGTCAGGTGCTGCTGTCCTTGCTAAAGAATGAATGGGAGGTACGGTTTCGATTCGAGCAGTGGGAATTCTTTAAAGATGACTACCACAGCGTTTATTGCTGTTGTAATGACGAAGGTAAATAATGGTAAAGTTTATTATTATTTTATTTCATGAATTTGTTTGAGTATTCAAAATACAGAAGTTATAGTATTTCTCCCAGCTCTCATTTCTTACGATGTGAAGGTCAGTCCCGCTATTCGACTAATTAAGTAGCCCAAGAGCTGCTGGCAGTGGGTAGTGTTCACCAGCTGTATTTCCTCGTGTTTACTACTACTATATTACGGACGGCTCGTGCAGATAGATAATAACCTTGAGTAACTATGCGCCAAATTCAACAAACACATTTTTCCTCGTAACTTGTATGATTTGTTCTGTACGATGCTGTTGATATTATTAAGTTTAACTGTTTATATGTGATGTTCGATGTTTTTTTTTATTATTATTTATATATTTTCTTTCTTGTTGTTGGCAGTTAACTATAACTTAAGTTCTCGTTAGGTCGGAATTGGAAAAGGACAACATTTATGAAAGATTCGAAAACTTCACCGGTATCGTTCGCCTACCATAGTCAACGACGCCCAGGGGTAAACATTACTAGAGAGATACGGTCTTTGGGGTAAATTACAAGGAACAAATTTTAAGTTAAATATAATGACGCCCGGCGTCGAAGTTCTTCCACCTACACTCACCTTCAACTATGTATACGACTACGACTGTGGTGAGGCCTAACACTTCTTCAAAGCTGCAACCAGGATAATGTCCCTTAAAGCATCTGTTTATTATCGCTGGATACTACTGTAAACATACCAACCTCGTAACTACAGCTCCCTAGTTTCCACAATTTGTAGTGCATATTGGAAGGATTTACACATTTTGATAAACGTTTTAAAGAAAAACGACCTTTACACTCCAGATAAATATAAAATAATAATTTTTCTTTCAACCAAAGTTTCGCCTCTGCGGCTTCATCAGGGTTAATATACACGACTGTTTTATGTTAGAATGTTCGTTAAATTATAAAACTGCATGTCATGTTCTATTTCTCGAGTCTGTCGTAACGTGCGTTTAACAATGTATAAAATAGTATAGTATAGTATATATATTAACCCTGATGAAGCCGCAGAGGCGAAACTTTGGTTGAAAGAAAATATATTATTTTATATTTATCTGGAATGTAAAGGTCGTTTTTTCTAAACTTTTATCAAAATCCCTAATTTCCAGATCTAAAATTCTTGAGATAATCTTATAAACAAGCAATTTACATCCCAGTACTTAATAATAATAATAATAAACACAGTGGCTGCATGAAAAAAGTTAGATTTGGCAAATACAATATCGAGGACGTGCAATAGTGCATTACAAGAACTACGTCTTGTTATAGACTTCTTGCATACACCTAAAACAACTTATGATTTACTGAATTTTTTTAAAGATAGGTATGTATGTAGCCGCCCTCCAGTGGCACAGCGTTATGTCTGCGGACTTACAACGCTAGAATCCGGGTTTCGATACCCGTGCTGGGCAGAGCACAGATAGCCCATTGTGTAGCTTAGTGCTTAATTACAAACAAACTAACAAATGTATGTAGCCTTATGAACATTTACTTTTGTAAAAATTGTAAATTTTTCAAATCGATTTCTAAAACACACGTCGTAGGATGTCTTTTATTACTAGCTTCAAACAAAACAATAAATTCTCAAAGTATTTCGCACCTTTGGCAATTCATATTGTTCTAATGACATGCTAAAGAAGAGACATGTTTTGAAGTAAGAGAATTGTTTTCGGCTATGTGGTGAGAGAATGAAATAAGATGCATATAATATTAAACGATTTCCAACTCTTATAGCTCAAATATTTTTGATAGTTGTATTACTTAATGGGTTCAACAAAATAAGGTTACAGTTTGAGTTTTAGTGAAATGCTCCTGAAGAAACTTTAAAGCGAAACGTTCAATTAAAGAAGCTCTCCCAGAGGATCAGCGAAAAGTCTAAAGACTTATAACACTATAAAACGGGTTTCAATACCTGTGGTGGGCGCAGCACAGATAACCCATTGTGTAGCTTTGTGCTTAACATCAAGCAAACAAACAAAACAATTAAAGAAAAAACAAATTTGGTGTTATGAAGTCGTTGATAACTTATATTATAATAAGGTTCTTAATAAACAAATATATTACATTGAGAAAAATAACTACAACTTTTAGGTCAATGAATGACTAAAAAAGTACAGCAATGCAAAATATATTGTTGAAAAATGTAGTACAAAATGGTGAAGAACACATACGAAATCATGAAGTCAGAACATAAATTACACCATATTCTTAAAGACTACAGTAATCAGTTTCATTTCGATTGAAAACATGTAAGAAATAGACTAGTATAAATAATGTAACTATGGAAAAAAAAAAACTATTACAAATAGGGTCCTGTTAAGACTAACAGAACAAACAGTTTTGAGGTAATAAGCACGTAGCTATCTACTTATTCAAACTTCTTAGTTTCCATTTTGTTGACATATAGCAGCGTCAGCAGAATTGTTATTTTTGTACAGTTTTCTGTTATACATATTTATCTGCGTTGTTGGATTTTTAGTATTTTATTTTTTCCACTGTAAACTTATAAAGTTAATATTATAAACGCATTTCTGATCAAGAAAGGACTCAAAATTATTATGATTTTTGAAAATTCCAATTGTTTTTGTTTTTCATAATAATTTACGCAGGCTTATAGAATGTGTGCGTGGTTAATTTTTATAAGCTCCTAAAGGTTTTTATATTAAATATTCCTAAATCTGCTGCGAACATGAATTATAGACATCATTGTTAATAATGTATCTTTTTTTTGTATTAAAACTATACATTTCTGTAGCAACGACTAATGTTAAATATAATGTAAGCATAAATACAAAATTGCTAAACCCTTTACGTAATCACAATGGATTATGACATCAATATACAATCATAAAATAATAAGATAGTGTTTCTGTACAAACTGTGTAAACTAATTAAGCTACACCATCAAGCAAGTAACAATGATGTATATGAAGATAGTACAATGTGTTTAGTAATGGATTGAGTAGTTTGACATCAGTGTGTTCAATAATGGATTGAATAGTTTGACGTCAAATTCAGCCTACTTGTAACGATGCTAAACTTTAGTTTCTTACAAGATGAACAGCTATTAAAGGTTTCCGCCTACAATAAGTAAAAAGCTTGACCTCGTTTTAGGGTAAATCTAGGTATACGAGTCTTATCAATAACTTTATCAAGGATTTGATAACTAAGAAGTTTTTATCTTTTTCCTAACCCATTAGCGGCACCTGGTTATCAGGCCTCAAGGCAACGCCCTAAAACGAAACGCACTAGAAATAGGCAAAAAAATAATGTCAGCGAGAATGCGGTTTTGGTTAATCCTGAAGGCATAACTCTACTACTTATACTTGGTCTGTGTTTTGAATTTATCTTAAACCAGAGACTCGTTGTATTATGCTGCATGAATTTCTTGCTTCTATCTATTAAGTAGCAAGGCCTTCGAAGATAATTGAAATACAGTATACTTTCGTCTCTCAGAGTTCCATTTTGTCAAAGTTGTTCGAAGAGCCTGCTAAAAATCTTACTAAAACAAGTTCTAAGCTTAGAGCTTTCGATCAGTTAATAATATTAATTAAATATCACATTCAACTAAACTCCACTCCACCTTCTTTATTATATGTAAAACAAAATCTAAAGCTTAAAAACTTGAATGAATGTTTTATTTTCTTTGCCATGTATAGTATTTATTGAAAGAAGCATAACTTTAAACTTTGTGTTAGTATCGTAATAGTAAATAAACACATATTATCTGCTGTTTGGTATAAATGTCACGACTACTGATATGGATATAACATATATATACGTAAATAATAATTGTTTAATCTGGAAAATATATTTTATTCAAGACTACTTTAAATAAATAATTTTTTTGTTTATTAGTTTAATTGTTGTTAAGCACAAAACCACACAATGCGATGTTTGTGATGTGCCCACCACAGGTTTGAAAATATGATCTTCAGTGTTGAAGGCCCTCAGATTTACCATTGAGCTATCGAGGAGCTCAATAATATTACAACAATTTCTTGAAATATTAAGACATACGATTCGCTTTTGTTTGGCTATTTATTACCGTATTTTTCGGTGTATGAGACGCACTTTTTTAACCCAAAATTCGATGTCAAAATCTGCTTGCGTCCTATACACCGAAGGTATGAATAATATATATATATATATGTATATATACGATATACACAAGCCATGTGTAAACATATTTAAATATGCATTCATAGTTTAATTCAATTGAATGTGTTATTTATAACAATAGTAGTTTTTTTCTTTAAAAACATAACTATTTATAATGCTTCCTAAATAATAATAATAAAAAATTACAATGAAAGCAATGAAGATTTTGTAGGTTTTGAACCAAACTAAATAACAGTAAATTTTTTTTATTTATTTACGGTATTTTCTTATTTTGATGTTTTGAGCTCATTTGTGTTTAGAACAATATATACTAATTTTTAAAGTATCAATTTGAATTTTTGTTCAATAAAAATCTTTCAAATGCGACTGTAGCTTTTTTTTCCCCAAAACTTTGTCTTCAAAATAAGGGTGCGTCTTATATTCCGAAAAATACGGTAATAGTTTTTGAAATCCATCGTTAGATATTTAATACAATTGTAATTTTATCATCAGGAACGCTGTCTCATATAAGCTTAAATGCAAAAGGCTAATGTCGTTTACCTATAAAACACTCTACCTTAGGACATACCAAGAAGTATGTGTCAAATTTGCCAAATTCATCCTATCCACCGTTTATAATATTCCAAGTGATTTGCGAATGATATATAGCAGGCAACTAAAACTACATTTGAATCGATAACAAGATGTTTAACGTTTAGCTTTCAGCAGTACATACTTGACAACGTGTGGTTGATGTAAGGCTAAATGCCGGATAGAAAAAATTAACCAACAACAAAAAAAAACCACTAGACTCCTCTGATTACATACACAAACACAAAACAGTATGGGCAACATCAAGAGCTTTGGCAGCGCTAACTGATTTTAACAGTTTAGTAGAATCCCTGTCACACCAAACATGCTCGCCCTTTCAGCCGTGGGGGCGTTATAATGTGACGGTCAATCCCACTATTCGTTAGTAAAAGAGTAGCCCAAGAGTTGGCGGTGGGTGGTGATGACTAGCTGCCTTCCATCTAGTCTTACACTACTAAATTAGGGACGGCTAGCGCAGATAGCCCTCGTGTAGCTTTGCGCGAAATTCAAAAACAAACAAACAAACAGTTTAGTAAGCTGATTCTTTTTTTTTTCTTTTCATATTTCTGTTAATCCACATAAGATTTTTATCATAAAATAGATTTTAGAACATATGTTAACAAAAATGTTATATTCCAAATGGCAATTTTTTAAGCGATCCAAAAATAAACTTGTCCTGATGTAATACAGTTTTACATAAAAGCTAAATTAACATACAGATTCAGAACAAAACACGATCAGCATTTAAAACAAAATATATCTTTCCTTTTTCAAGCATATTGCGCATCTGACAATTCTAAATTAAATGCATGAAGTTTTCCTTGTTCATAGAAAGGCGTAGTTAAAATTAGGCCTAGTGATCATTGTGTATGTTATCTTTAATTACTACATAATAAAACTTGGAGACGGAACAAGGATTTATGTAAATAAGCAATCGCGAATACTTAAACAAGAAGTAAAAAGAGAATAAATAACAAGAGCTAAGTAAGCATTCATTAGTGATTATGTTTTCTTCTACATTGGAAAGGAAATAGTAAAATAAATTGTTCAGTAGCAATTACACATAAAGACAAATAAAAAACTTGGGCGTTTAACGCAGTTTAGAAAATTAATAATCACAAATATACAAGCAGTTGATATTCAGAGCATGTTTGCGCATGTCTCATTTTGGCACAAGCCACTTTAACACACCTAAAAATCAAGGCTAACAACGGTTATGAGTCACCTAATTTATCAAAAACAATTATCAGTATTATAACAACAACAAAAAAACACATTGCTGAAAAGTAATTACAGCAAAGAAGTTTCATCGAAAAAATAAAACTGTGGACATTATTAAAATCTGTTTACAATATAAAGGTATCTTAAAAGGAAGAAAACTGTAGACATTATCAAAAATTGTAACATAGAAGTATCCTCAAGGAAATAAAAATTAGATGTTAATATAAATGTATGCAATCGAATAGGAAACATTTAGCATGGACTCATGTCTTAAATAAAACAAACATAAGAACGTATAAAATGGAGATTTACCGAAATACAACGTAGGACATTGGTTATATACACTTGAATTGTCCTAAGACAAGCCATATATAAAACTATATTTCATTGCATAACAAAATCCGCGTAGTAAAACCGCCATGCAGTTTTCTGCACCATTTGTTAAAAGTTAATTTCTAACGCGGGTGTCATCTTGTCACAACTGGTTCACATATCATCTTAAGCTGTTCTACGACACCAAAAAGCAAATTCTGTTTAGCCTACTCTGAGCAGTCAGTTTTAAGAAGCTGGTATTCAAAATATAACTTTAAATGATTTGAAGGATGTTTTACAAGTGCATTGTATATAGATTACCCCTTATATCCTAAGAACTTTCAAAACGTTTAATATCTCTAATATAGGAATAACTACATAAACCTACCCAGTCAGAAACACACACACACGCAAACCTACGTTTTTACAAAGAGAATTAAGCCCCATAGTATAATTTCAGTAACCTTTGTTTCATTATTGAAGTTAAATGGTAGCCCTTGCTTCTTCTAACGAACCTCGTATATGACTCTTGCCGACAATCACTAATTTATTCAAGAGCACTAACCTTGAAATATAATGAAGGTTCATTAAGTTTTATGGCTGCCGTTGGAAAAATATTTTAAAATCACAGAGTAATAAGCGAACCATAGTCGCCATTCTGGTATTTTGTAATATCATTAAAGAGTAATGAAACGCCGGGTTTCGTGCAAGAGTGTGCTGTTTTCTTTCCTTCTTTATTCCATACCAGTCCCTTCCACATATTAAATATAATATTTTCTTGGGTTAAGATTATTGCAGTGTAAGAATTAGATTTTTTTAACCCCGCGTAAACTTTATCCCATTTACTCTACTCTGTGGTTGTTCAGTTTATTCCCTAAAGCACGCATGGGCCTCACATTTTCTGCTTATATACAGATTTAAACAGAATCGTACTTTTCTTGCGAAGTTTCACCACACTTAAAATAACTGTATAAATTAAACGAAAATGGTTTGTTTTAAATGACGAAATTAAAATCAAACAATTTGTATCGCCTCAATCTAAGATAATAAGTATAAATTGAAGTAAGGAATAATATATTTTATGATACCATACTTAATCCAGTTTTTCTTTTTTTTCCCACATAACATAAATATGTAAGACATTAAAAGCTGAGGCATTTTCTTTCTGTAATAAATTGATCAATGTTAATTTTCTGACAAATGTCAACCAACAGTCAGTAACACATAATGGATAACTATAGGAAAAACTATCTTGCTATACATTTTTGCGTAAAAATATGGTATGATGTATATTTTTCTGTAAGAATATGGCATGATATATATTTTGTCTACAATGAAGTTAAAGATCCATTTCTTGGAAACATCAGAGCTTTACCTCTGACTATCCAATTCACATTTCAGAAGAAAAACAATGTTTTTATTTTGGGATGCAATATTTAATTGCTACACATAACGAAGTCCCAACTTGACTAAGATTAATATTGTAACACTGGAGGAGCTGTGAATTAAAATAAAAATTGCAATATTTTATATTACCACTTTGCAGGTTTTTTTTAAGGAGTTTCGCAGATCAGAAATCGAACAGTTGATGAACAGTAAACCTTAATAACTACAACTCTGAACGGACACGATTTTCCTGTTTCCAGAATATCAAAAACATTTATCTGGCAGTGCGTGCTATAAGTGCAATTACACGAGTTCCAACAAATATGCTTCTCTTCCACACCACAGAACCTGCTTGCTTGAATAATATATTGCATTCATTCTATATGTTATTATTACGTTACACTTGAAGTACGACACTGGTTTGATTTAAATTGTTACTGTTAAAAATGCAAAGCTTGAATTACCCCTTTCGTGCTCTCACAAATAAAAATAAGAGAAATTTAATAAATATGGAAACCACAAGAGCACGATTTAAATGCTGATATCTTTGTTTACCTTGCATAAAGTCGTTTTTTGGTATCACATAATTATTCACAGTATACCGTCTCACTACTTATTCGCTAATGAATCAGTTTCTTGGTTGGTCATGTGTTTAATATATATTTATTATGTCATTTGTCTAAGTAAAGGGTTAATACACATAATTATCTAGGGGTAGATATATTCACCTAAACATTGATTAATATGTCAATTTCGTAAATAAGATTGATAACCCATACGCTCAGTTGCCGGTATAGAGTCACAAAATATGAGAAAAAGTAGTGTAAAAAGTAAAAGATAAAAGTAAAATTCAAACATAAAATAAGAATAACAGATAAAATAATTTTTCCTTTTTCAGATTTATAGAGAATAATGTAAACAACACGATGAAAATAAAAGTATGCTTTCATAGCTAACCATGAAGAAACAATAGATATACAGGTCGGATTAACAGACAGTGTATGACAAGTTAATGCTGACTAGTTTCCTGTTTTTCGTCTTAATTAGATTTTTAAAAGTGCATTGTATAGTTAATAAATTTTTGGTATTTCAAATGCCCAGCGACATCTCTATAAACATTATGCAACAACAGATAATATTTATTTGCATATGGACACAATAAGGTTTTGGTAAATAAGTGATTTCTCATTTAAGGACTAATAGAATATTTCTTTCCCTTGTAACATAAGTTTTATATAATAAATAGAAATGTATTTAGTCCCTTTGTGCCCCGAAGTTTAATATCAAACCCATGTGACCAGATTTTTTGTCAATAGATGATTACTGCCTGTGTATTTATCTAACTTCAATCTCCAAAATATGAAGGGGTAATAAACTACAAGTAAACTGGTTGAACTTCATATCAATGTGTTCCTGGTTTTTTTTTATTATTCATCCCATGATTTAGTTAGCTTGTTTCTCTGGTTACGTATCTAACTGTTCGTAGTTAATGGCCATGAGCATTGGTTCAGTGCATTGTCTGTACAAACTTAAACGTATCAAACAAAGCATTTGACTTGTGGGTAAACCTGGAGAGAAAATAAGTGTCACATTGATCACATCAACAAAAAGAAATAAAAAACGAAAACGAAAAGACTCGTTCACGAAATACTAATAGTTTCCTCAGCGCAAGCTGCACATATTTGGAACAATATTTTCGTCATAATCACGAAAATATGGAAAAACAAATGTACGAAATGTGCAAAACTCCAAGCAGAAAAATAATACCAAGGTCTTTGAAAAACAAAACAACAACAACAGAAAAAACAAAACAAAAATTAACAACGCGTTACAATGTAGCTCGTTTGATCCGGATCAAAACTTTATTGTTTACTAAAAAAGAACTTGATCATCAAATAAAGAAAAAAGAAGTCATAGATTATTTTAATTAGGTTGGATCCCAGGTTTATAAACAGAGTATTGTTATTATAATATAAAATACAAACTTGTAACTTCATAC
Organism: Limulus polyphemus; assembly: GCF_000517525.1. NCBI lineage: Eukaryota > Metazoa > Arthropoda > Merostomata > Xiphosura > Limulidae > Limulus > Limulus polyphemus. The sequence goes on from NW_013665751.1 coordinate 92,418, forward strand.
TGGATTTTTATAACATGACAAGACGTTCAAGATAAGGAAATACAATAAAAGAAATGACTATCAGCAAGGAAAAAAAGCGCAAAACTTCACCATCCGAGAAGCTAATTTTTGTGAAGAAAGGTTATCTGGAGGAGTTTACCCGATATGTTATCAGGTGCGACGAGTTTAGATTGTCCAAATTTTGGGTATTTTTATGGGGAGAGGATAGCTGTTTAGAAGAATGGCGTGTTTTTTTATGGAGGAAGTTTCTTAAAAATATTTCTTACTCAAAATAAACTTTCGCTGTTCACCACAAAGTAAGCAAGAAATGGTGCTTGCTACCACTGAGTGCGCCATTTAAAATGTAATATGTTTATGTTTACTTTCAACTCCATAAAGTTTGTTCGGACTGTTTGTCACCACATGGGAGGATTGCTAATTCCTTCTTTTTACTCTAAACAACAGTTTCTCATTATAGTGAGTCGAAATACTTGTAGATAAGAGACCACCTCAGCAGTGGGGTGAGAGCAAATTTAGAGATAGCACAGTCTCCTGGATTCTAGGCTAGCACCTCACCCAGCATTCTGTCAACAGTTATGCACCCACCCACTTCTATCTACCCTCAGGTGAAGACAGACAGAGTGATTTTGTGGTCAGATCCAATAGGTAAAGTACCTAACTACTTCAACACTGTCATCACTAGCCATGGCGATGAAACTATCATCTGACTGTAAATATAGGATTCTTTAAGTGTTGACAGTCTTACCAGAAGAACTATTGATAGAATTTTAATTTCTTTAAATCAGATTAACTGCTGATTTTTTCTATTTTCTTCTTTTCTTCGGTTAAAGAAGTTACTCATGCAATAAGTATTTAGCAAACAAAAAGAAAAAGGTAACTGCATTGTTACCCCAAAAGCTAGATCGTAAGATATATATATAATAAGAAACAAAATAAAAGTATTTTTACGCAATTTTTGTTTGGCTATAGTAAAATATTTTAAGGAAACATATCATCAGTTTTAGTTTTACATAATTTCAGCAACAGTTCTGAATTGGTCATATAAACTTTGGAGAAATACACAATTATTTAAGATTGATTTGAGTTTTAAAATTGATTTATTCTTCAGAAAAAACATAACTACACATTTTTAAACTTGTATGATTTTTAAGAAAGCTGTAAATATCTCAGTATATCTGAAGGCGAAATATGAAGATCTACAACGTTCCATCCCTAGTTTATATGTTTGTTTGTTTGGAATTAAGCACAAAGCTACACAATGGGCTATCTGTGCTCTGCCCGCCACGGGTATCGAAACCCGGTTTCTAGCGTTGTAAGCATAAATGTTAAACCAATAATACATAAACACCTCTCATGCACGTATTTTACCAGCTAAAATGTTTTTGATATTGGAATCATAATATTTAACTTACATTTAGCCATAACGTACTTTGTAATATATATATATTCAATAAATGCCTTTAACTGTAATATTTATTTGTATGTATATCAGTTTAGAAGATAAGGCTATTATAGTATTCATTATCTATTAATCTGATACTTGCAAGCCTAATTACCTACGTTAACCATATCATATCTAAATCACTTCATTTTCTGATTTTTTTAAATAACTTCTACACTGTACATATATTTCAAAATAACTATGTTAGCACTATTTCTTAGAGACTTCCCTTGCCTCTGCCATGAAAAACAATGTTAATATGTCAAACGCACTACCTAAGTGCCTAAACTCACATAAAGAGAATGCGTTTGTTTGTTGAATTTCGCGAAAAGCTACACGAGGTCCAGATGTACTAGCCGTCTCTAATTTTGAAATGATAGCGGGAAGGGCAGCTAGTCAACACCACCCTTCGCTAATTCTTGGGCTACTCTTTACCAAAGAAAAATGGGATTGACTGTTACATTATAACGGCTCCACGGGTGAAAGAAAGAGCATATATTCGTCGACGGGTTTCGATCCCACGACCTGCCGATTACGAGTCGAGTGCCCTAACCACCAGGTGATGACAGGTCCACATAAAGATAATAAAAAGTGATATAATTTTTAATTTAGTGTTTGAATTTTAGAGCAAAAGTACAATGGCCTAATTGCTGTGTTCACCGCGGGGATTCATTTAATGTTATTGGTGTTGTGCGAGACAAAGTGAAATCTAAATAATGTGTCTTGCGATCTTACTGTTTCCGTCAGTTTTTCTTTTCGTGACATGTTATTGCTCAAAAAGTATATGTGTGTTTATATATATGCATAAATGTTTCATTTATAAAAAATTCTATCAGTGTTCTACGGTGACATACTAGGATTAATAATGGATTTTTCTTGGATTGGCAGGATATCCATAGATGTAAAAGCTATAAAATTCACATAAATTATTGCTGAAGTTTTACTTCTTCCAGGCAGTGAAACAGATAACTTACCTCAAATAATCAAAATGTCAGCAAAGCTTGTTTCCAATCTCTCACTATATTGTAATTATTTGAACAAAAAGTCAAGATATTATACCTGGGAGAAACAAAGCATTAATAGAATATTTATAACGGAATATCTTTAGACATTAAATCTTCACATCGCAGCTGCTAAAATGAGTACATTCCAGATAACAACACAATTATTTAAGTTTGACTTGAGTTTTGAAATCTATTTATCCTTCGGAAAGAACACAAATCTCTAAACTTATATAATTTATGATTTGTAAGAAAGCAGTAAAAACCTCAATAAATTCTGAATATGAATGATGAAGATCTATAACGTTTCATCTCCAGCATAGATGTTAACCATTAATACATGAACAACATTCATGCACGTATTTTACATGAATAATATGTCTCATCAGCTAAAATGTCTGTACTGTTGCTGAATTTATGCGTGGATGACAAACAAACAACTGATGACATCACTTTTCTAAAGTCCGAAAAAAAATTGTATGAGAGAAATTTTGCTGTTTCAAAACTAAAAATTGTTTTTTTTAGTTTTAATGCTATTCATCAGTTTTAAGCCGTCTTTAAAAATGTGGGTTACATCCGATTATCTGTTCTATATGCTGTGAATGTGCTTTTGCCCATTTTCTTCTTTCTTTTAAATTTCACAACACTTCTTTATCTTGCAGATACTTTTCAAAGACCACTATTTCAAGAAGTCGAGTCAAACTGTCCGAAACTTGGTCGGTTAACCGTTTCATCACTCGGAATATAACAACCTCTACAGCTTGTCTTCAAGACAAAATTTCAAGAAACGGAAAAGGGAGGAAATACTTGGAGATTCATTTACAAATTCTTGGCGGTAGTAAAATTACTAAACACGTTCCGACGCAACCTTTGCCCTCACACGGTTCAACGGATCGCTTTGGTCTTCAAGAATGAAATGTTGATCACAAGTTTGCCCGACTTTCTCTGCGGGATTGTAGTATGTACAGACACGCCGATTAACGCCCTCTTCAGTCACGTGATAACAGTTATTCACCTTTTTGCCCACTGTCTAACAGCGGCCACCCATGGCGGACATTTGTTCCATATTCTGAACTTCAGTAGCGCACTCGAGTTAAGTGCGAATATTTCAAACATCAGCAAAATACAATAGAGTTTCACAAGGTAATAAAATGTGTATGCCCTTTCTTTCATCTCTTTTAAATCCATTTTTAAAAATAATGTTGTAAATATGCTTTCACATAAATTTCACTACGAGTACTCTAACACAAATATAAAATCTAAACCCCTTATAAAACACCATACAGTATACTGTTGTTGTTTCACGATTCTGAAAATGTTGGTCTATTACGTCTCTTTACGTTCACATTGAAAGAAAAATAATAAGATAATACCTGATGAACTTATCGGGTCTGTAGCCTTCCTCAGCAGCAATTTTAGACTATCATGGGTGAATTCAGATGACGTAAAGTAAAAGTGTTATACATCTCGTCATTTACGTGCTTTATATTAAAGTTATGTTAATTTTTCCTTATTACTTCACGGGGGATGCAGATTTCTGCTAAGAAAGAAAGAAAGTTAGAAATGTTTTTTTTACTAACTTATTAACCTCAAACCCCATCAGAAATTAAAAAAAAACTAGTACCAAGAAAGAGAGAAACATAAAACTAATATTAAAATCGCATTTCCTCTATCAAATGATGAGGACATCACTAATAATGCGAATTTTTGAAATTCCGGTTTAATGACATGGCTAAAGCGATACTATTTATGGTTCTATTTTGGTGTACGAGTTATGAAGTGTTAAATTTATGTTTATTGGACCCTACTTTATCGTTTTATTATCTACAGAGTACTCTGGGGAATTTGCGGGCAAGGTTATCAGGGTTACTGTAGGATTATACGGTATGCAGCAGGCTGGAGGTTATCAGGGTTACTCTAGGATTATACAGTATGCAGCAGGCTGTACTCCCTTGTTCCAAATTTTACCTACTGACACAAGTGAAACGGATTCTTAAGTTTAGTTCTGTAAAATATATTAAATTAAATCTAACAGTTATCCGATGTCTAAGACAATGAAGTGCGTTACAATAGGCTGAATGATAAGTACACAAATACTACCAAACTACAGGCACTTCTAGTGAAATTCTAAATCTTAAGCGATCTTGTAATTTTAAATATTTGTATTTAATATCTTAATTTTCATCTTGTTTCTTAAAGAGCCCACAATCCGGAGGGACAGCGGTAAGTCTACAGATTTACAACCCTAAAACCCGGGGTTCGATTCCTCGCGGTGGACACAGCAGATAGTCTATTTTGTCTTTGCTCTAAAACCAACAAACAAACTCTCTCTCTGTCTCTTTTGTGTTACATATTTCTTTTTTATAGTAATATGTAAAACTGGGCTAAAGGATCTCTTCGGCGTCTAGTAGTAGATTGTCCTATGTAATTATGTCAAAGAAACATGAAAATATTCAAATCATTTCAAAGATCATATTCTTTAACCAATGGCTAGTAAAATAGTTTTTTTTTCAGGATGAATGTAAATAACTTTCATGTTTTGGTTAACGATTTCATTACTCCGTGTGTTGCGAAACATAACTTTTGTTTTTATGCTAGAAACTTTGAAATTGTAATTATCTTTAACCTGCATGTTTAAAGTCATAGTATGAGAAAAGTGTAATCTTCAGCACAAATCATATTTTAAACTTTATCCAAAATTATACTAAAATATTCCTTTATCGCACAATGGGCAACTATAATAACAAATGCAGTTTAGAAATGCTTCTTTTGCTTGTTCTGCAAAGTTTTTATGTATACATGTTGCAGTAGGATGTTGTTTTTTGTGCCAACAATATATTTTCTAAGCTTGGTTTTTAAAAATAAAACTCTAGATCATACAAGATATACATTAACGAAAAAATATCAAACTTCTATATCAATGTTTAATATCATTTCCCAGATAAACTTTTTTAATTCTGAAATCATGAAAGAAACTTTTTAATATACTGTAATATATGAGTTATCCGTGTGTTACTTCACAGTAACTTTAACACGTAAGAGTTACACGTTTTGAACTTGTACGTTTAGAGCAAAATTATTTATCTACTTACTAGTCTCTTTGAACCAAGCATTTAATAAAGAGTCACATACAGGTGAAGCAATCCATTTACTTTGTTTAGAATCTTTAAGACAAGAAAATGCTGCAAGAAAACCTTTCCCTATGTAAACAAATTATTTAATGTTCTAATGGGCATCAGGGTGTGGATTTAACTTCAATTTTTCGATATTGTGTGAAACAAGATATATATATATATATATCTAAGATATATCGAAGTTGGGAGGGGCTATAAAGATGATCCAGTGTGTGTTTTAGAATCCATCATCCAGAGTCTGCTGGCTCGATTACAGTAATGTTTTGTATGGTAGCTGAAAACTGTCTGACAGTGTACATAGGCTATTTTGTTTTAGGATTTTTGCCCGAGAAAAGGGGGGGGGGGAGCTTGAAATAGGGTACATTTCCCTTTTTTTTTCTTTTTTTTTACAAACATTTGGCTTTGATATTAAAGATATAAATACTTAATCAGTTAAATGAGTCAATTATTACCTTTACAAAGTAGGGTATGAAATTAGCGTTTAATAAGGTCATTAGGGATTTAATAAAAGTTGTCAAATGAAGGCCCTCATGCCAAGTTAATAAAGAATCAACACCTCGGTAAACTAGACTCGATACATATATATATATATATAGATATATATTAATGATATATTTGTAAAGGAATTGTTTGTTTGTTTGAAGTTAAGCACAAAGCTACACAGTGGGCTATCTGTGCTATGCCTACCACGGTTATCAAGCCGCTGTGCCACGTGGGGGGGGGGGATAAATAATACTGGATAGTGAAGAAAGTACACAGAAAACGAACTTACAATTACTTTTCACAAGTTTCCTTGAAATGTTAAGCGATACTTGAAAATACATATGTAGTTGTAACGTAATGGTTTATAATACGATTCAAGTATTGAAACTGTATATGTAAGTACCGTTTCTGTGTGTCATCAATTATTAACTTATTTGTTTTTCTTTGGGATCTCGTGAACATTACTGAATGATTGGTAATAGTTTGTATATATATATATGTAGTAGTTTGTCAAAGACTAATGTCCAAAATAGGGTGACATTCCAATATTTTCTCAGCTAAGTTTTAGTTGGTACAGTTTATGTAAGTGTTATGAATGACATATTTAGTCCAGGTTGGTTATTCTAGTTTAATTTGATAACTGTTGATAAAGCATTAGTTAATATTGTTATTCTAAGCCTGAATGTTAGCGTATGACTATTTGATGTTGAAAAATAAATATAGTGGCTGTCACTTCTTGGCGTTTGGATGTTTTAACACTGTAATTATATGACTTATCAATATTGGAATATGAGTTTTGTGTCTATTTATAATATATATCTATTTAGTTTTAAATGTGAGCCTTAAATTACTAAATATCAGTACATGTGTGTGTCTTTGTTAACTAATAAATATTAACCTTTCTTTTTAGCCACTGTAATTACGGCTGGTAAATCGCTTGCACTACTACAATGTTGACGCACAGAAAGCCTTGGTTCCGTCTAATCCGCTAGTCTTATTGGAAGGAACTTAAGGAATTTGGTTCCTGGGCAAATTGAGGTTGTATAGTTGAGGGTTTCTACAGACAAAGATAACATGCACGGAAGACCTTGTTTAATTTCGTTCGATTTCCGACAATGTTATAAGTTATGTAATTCTGGTAATGCGAATATCCTGTTACCTGATAAAAAAATAAATAAACTGATGAGCAGCCATCTTGGACACAACCCAAAAACTAGTAAATGATGAAGGAGGGTTACCATTTTGCTGCCTGGGGAATATCACGTGATTCGCATATCAAATAATTTTCGTGAAGAACGATAATAGCAACCTTCATTCCCCCTTTTCCGCTACTACTCAATGTGCAAGAAAAGAGGGAAATATGATAACGATACAAGTGTTTCGACATCAGCATCTCATGCAAAGAAATAAATTTTGTAGGAAAAAAAAAAGGCAAAGAGACAATGCAGATATATATCCTCACCAGTATTCTTTTCTTCAATATTAACATGTGACAAATAATCCAAATCTTGATAAGCTTCGCTTCCAGAGCGTATATCACTTACTGTCCATCCACGCAAGGAACTAGTTTCTAGAATATTTTCGAAATGATCAGATGTAAAATTTTCCAAACCATTTTCAAGTACCTAAGATTTAAGTTATAATTAAACTGGCTCTTCAATTCAACATTTCAGAGTTACTGTTTTAAATGGGGTGTATTAATGTTGCGAAGTTTAAAATAAGAGTATATTGCTTCCCTTTGTTTGTTAAAAGTTTTTGTACTAATTAAGATGGAATAACGAATTCATTGGCTACTAGGGAGTCAAGTAACATCTGATATGTTACTTCCAAATTACAGTGTATTGAGAAATATATCGTCTATGACATATGTTGTTTCGTTTGCTGAATAAATTATCGAAAGTAAATAAGAGACTGAGGCGGAACCCCAGTGTTGTAAAACAACTCATGCAGAGAATTTTTTCATTAACTCTCTCCTCCTTCTGAAAAACAAGATTTTATTATTTAAATGTTTTTACAAAACATAAATAAAAAGTTTTGTTTACCAGTAATTATGATTCCTTCCAATACTAAATGGATGATTAACTATTTTCATGAATACTTTAAGTATCACAAAACAAAGATGTCATTAGATACTCCAATAAAAGTAAAATTGGTGATTAGTATTTATACTGTTACATGTTTGTTTGTTTTCAATTCCCTGACAAATACGGTGAAATTGGAATGACTTGTATTCTGTGATACTTGTGAAATATTCAATTGTAAAATATATCATGGATTTGTTTCACTCTGTTACAGAAATGCAGGTTTATTTAATTCTGAAAGCGTATAATCACAATTCTGACACTTTACTGGCCATATTCATCATCGCTATCTCTGCTCAAGTATTTTTTTCCTCTTTGGAACATCATATAAGACAAAAATATTCATCCTAAGTTTGTATTTCACACAAGCTAATATTACAGGAAAGCGTGCTTACAAACTCGGTAGTTAACATTTCAAACAATGTTAAGCCAGCAATATATATATATATTAGTATTTCCAAATACACTAATTAACATCAATGCTATGGATTTATTCTTCCAAACTATTCAGCGGAAAAAACTTACTGAAAGAATACAGTTTGTTTTCATCGACAAAATTTTGAATCAAATATATAACTGATCCACTTCAAAAATCTTGAAAAATATATTACGAAAAATTCAAAGTTATATCTTTTATCCATATACGATGTTAGTATATTTCAACGCGATAAAAAGTGCTTTGTCACTTTCGACATAAACGACCGAATATAAAGGAAAATATAAATTAATAATATGTCTTGTATATTATTAATAACTTTCTATCTCCACCTTTTAAGAAGTACCAACACACATGTTTATGATATCGCGGTACTTTTTGTTTTATTAATTTTTCCTTTAACTTTAGTAACTTTTTACGCAAAATGGAAGCACATTCTTAGTACTCAAGACTCAATAAATTAGTCAGTCTGCACGCTTGTCGTCAGAGATTAGATTCTTATGTTTGAGAAATTTCAAACAGACGATTTTGACAGAATGATCACATCTAATTTGTTCGACAACTTCACCCTTGAAGCTAAAGGTAGTTCAAGATATAAAAGCAAAGCAAAAAAAAAGAGAGAGAGAATCGATTGGCGAGGAAGTTGCTAGTAGGGACACGCAGATTCACAAGTTTAAAAGACCTTGTAACCCAGAGTCATGCTTGTTGATGCAGATGTATTCAATACACGCGTAACCTGCGACAGCTCTAGTTGGAGTTACATTAATCATATTCTCTTCTCTGTTTGTCCCTCTACTCCAACCCTACCTACTCCCACTAGGCCTTACCCACTCCCCTTAGTGGCTGGCCCAAAGGAGACAAGAACAAACTAAGAGATCACTAGTAAGTAAGTAAAGCTAAACAACACAGAAATGGGTCATTAATATAACATAATTTATGTCGTAACATTATAATCATTAGTTGTATACATATTGTTTATGACCCACATGTATGTCTATGGAACTTTTTCAAAACTATCTTCAAAGAAAAATAATACAAAACCATCATAAAATATCACGTCGGGGTGACTTTAAGCTTGTGCTACAGTATTGCACATCTCACGGTTACTAAAGATATGTTTAGTAACTATTTTACTGCCATGGACGCATATATAAAATGCACTATATATTTGCTTGTTATTAAGCCCAAAGCTACAAAAAAGGCTACCTGTGCTTTTCCCAGCACGGGTATCGAAACCCGGTTTCTAGCGGTACAAGTTCGTAGAGATACAGCTGTCCTACTGGAGGGCTGCACTATATATTTTTTGCATTATCTGTCCATAATTTTGAAGTGGTAGACTAGAAGGAAGGCAGTTAGTCAACATCACCCATCGCCAATTCCTAGGCTGCTCTTTAACAACAAATAGTGGAAATGACTGAAAGGTCCTTCTTCATTTCTATTGCCCTCTCTAAAAGTATTCGTACCTTGGAGATAGCATTTCTTGTACCACGAGCTTCAATAAAACAACATTGAACATTTGCAATCTCCTGTCTTATTCTACTTCTAGCTCTCATCATCAACACCTTTAATAGGATCTTTGTCACGTGTCTCATTAAACTGATAGTTCGATGGTGTTCACATTCAATGGTGCCAGATCTTTTGGGAAATGCAATAAAAATAGATTTACTGAGATCCTCAGGTATCTCACCATTTTCATAAATTTCATTTATAATAGTTGTAACTTTTCTATGCCAAATTCTTTCAAACATTTTATTTGTTCTCTTACAATTCTATCTAGTCCTGTAGCTTTATTGGGTTTCATTCTGTTGATAACTCTTAGTATTTCTGACTTAAAATTTTTCAATCTGTCCATGTTCTTCTTAACAGATGGCTTTTCTTCACGACTATCATGGAATAAATCTTCAATATACTCTGTCCATTTTTTCAACACTTGTTCTCATTTCATAATTGCATCATCATTCTTAACTTTTATACATCCACTAGCAGTGCATCCTCCTTTACCTGTGATGTCTTTGATATTCCTATACATTGAAGTAATATCTTTATCCTTTTGTTTTTCTATTTCTATACATTTTTCATTAAGCCATTTTTCCTTTTCTTCATTGCACATTGATCAAATTCTTTTGTCAAGTTGCTTATACTTTTCCATACTACGGGTTTCCATTCTCTCTCTATTTTCCATGACCTCAGAGATTTACTTCGTCATCCATTTTTCTTTCTTTTGCCTTAATTTTAATGGAATAACCTCCTTGGCTATTTCATTCAAATTTTTACTGCAACACTGTAATACCTTTCTTTAATCAGATTTTTTCCCATTACAATTGTATAATTGAGCTTTTTTGTCAATTTTAGCATCTTACGTTTTCTCATTCTTATCTTGATGGTGCACACTAAAGGAAAAAGATCACTGGTGCAGTCAGCCCCTGGATAAGTTTTCGATTGTTGTACTAGATCACTGGATCTTCCATTGATGGTGAAGTAATCACTTTGGTTTTGAACACTACCTCCAGGACCTTTCCATATATATATATATATATATATACCTTCTTTTTGGGTGGTGCTCAAACCATGTGTTTGTAATGACTTGACCATTTGCAACACACCAACCAATCCATTTCTCTCCTCTTTCATTTTTCTCTCCAAGTCCATACAGTCCCACAATATTATCCACTCGCTCACAACCAACTTTCACATTTAAATCTCCTATTACTAGGACCGTGAAACTGATTAAGGTCCTCTTCCATATTTTCATGTGTCAGTGCATAGACTTGTACTATTACAATGTTGAAAGGTTTAGTCTAAATTTTCACAAGCATCACTCGATCAGATATTGCCCAAAATTTATATGATTAATGTAATCAATTCAGAGCATTCTTTTTATTTTACTTCATACAAACTTGTTAGGTTCTTACTGCTTAATTAATTGAATATTATATCCAAGTAAGTGCAAGCTAGATTTTTTCGGTGTTATTTGTCTATATGTGAATAATATCAGGACCTAGTTGAAATATACATATATATATATTGTTTTAAGGAGAGGAAATCTGCTGTATACTTTAGGTAAAGGTCGAAACTTTGTTATAAAGTTAAAAAAAGTTAAATAATCCACTTTATATATAGTAGAACTTCAACATTAAGGGCACCTTTCTGACTGCGTCCAAATGCCCTATATAGAAAGGTGCCCCTAATATCAAAAATGAGCCGTACAAAGTTAGTTTACATATTGACTGTAGTAAATGTCTGAGCTTATGCATCCTACAGTGTTTACAACGAGAATTCCCCAGAGTAATAAGATTGCATCTAGAAGCTGTGAAAACGTTTATACAGTATATGGTTCGGAACCGATCCAATAAACATCGCAAGTGTTCGAATATTGGTCATCCTTCTGGGATGTTTGGAATTTAGCGGTATACCATACAGGCATACAAAGATATTTGTGCAATAGTTATAAATTTCTATTCTCCTTTCAGCAAATTTATTCATCAACTAATAAATACTCTTTATTCACAAATGCTTAAATTTTAGTGATTTTTATTAAAACATAGAAGAATAAATAAAAAAAATACTTCGAAAAAACAAAGATTTTGAATACTTACAGTGTTATGCGTAATACTAAAGTTATTTAATAAAATTTTGTAAATAACTCTCTAATGCCCACTGTAACCTGCCCGCAGGGAAAGGATTAACTGCCCTTAATACGGAATATCGAGGTGCCCGTTATTGCAAGATTTATTTTGTTTACAAATAGTAGAAAAAAGAAAGTGACTGAAAATGACGAGGTGCTCATTAATCGAGGTTCTATTGTATATATAGTCTGTGCGTGTGTTTATCTTTCATGTGAAAATACTCGCATATTGAATGTCTAATCCACTGTGAAGTCAAATAGCTTTTTATTTCTTTGAAATTATGTGTTTGGTCATATGGTGGTAAACATTAAGGATCTATAGTTTCTAATAGCCTTGAGTACAACGTGTACGTTCTGACAAGCATCGAAAACAATAGACATTATATTTTTAAATCTTGTCACAATATGTTTTTCACAAAATACAAATTACTACTACTTTCGAATTTCGCTCTGAAAACAAAAAAGGAACACAGTTCGTAATTCTGTACAATTTAAATGATATATTATATCCAAGATTACATATAACAGGAAAAAGACACTTCACTTTTAGAACTTTCTAGGACAATAAATGTATCTAGTCGTATATCTCCACATCGACCTAATTGGTTTGATAAGCGCCGATATGGCTGCAGTTCTCAGTTGGCTGTAATACATGGTTTTAATCCCAAGAGTGATCTAAATGTGACTCACATAGCAATCAGAAAATCGCAAGACTGACAGAACTTAGAACAAAGTACAGTGGCGTATCCAGTAGAAACCGTGGGGATCCAAATCAGATAGTCAAATCTACTTGGTAGATATTTCAGAGAACATATTTAGAGAGGCCCGGCATGGCCAGGTGGTTAGGGCACTCAACTCGCAATCTGTGGGTCGCGGGTTCGAATCCCCGTCACACCAAACATGCTC